>NC_056728.1:1222741004-1222933504 GCF_019279795.1 Protopterus annectens | reverse complement strand
TTCTATTCTCATCTTCTTCTGATTTCCCTAGTTTGCTGCCATTACCACCATCTTATCTGTGCTTAGTTTCATCCCATGTGCCTTCAGATTTTTATAACATTCTTCTATCCTTTACTGAAGTTCTAGCTTAAAGTCTGCCTGTACTGCCACATCATCTGCATACAGCAACTTTGTTGATCTGTCCCCTCCAACCTGTTTGCTAATGTCGTCCACCACCAGTATGAATAGCAGTGGGCTCAGAGCTGAACCATGATGTACACCCACTCCCACTGGGAACACCTCTTTGAGGCCAAACACTGTTCGTACTTAAGTCACTGGGTCCTTGTACATAGCTTGCACTAATTCTAGCAATGTTTCCAGGACTTTAAACCACCACAGTACTGCTCAGATTAGCTTTCTTGGGACCATGTCGTATGCTTTCTCCAAATCTAGGAATGCCCAGTTGGACTCTCTTCTCATCTCTAGCTTCTTCTCAAGTATCTGTCTCAAAGCAAACATCTGGTCAATTGTGCTGCATCCTGATCTGAATCCAAACTGCTCATCTCCCATCTTACATTCTACTACTCTGCATATCCATTTATCAATCACCCTCTCCACAACTTTCATGCAATGTGGTAGGAGTTTGATCCCTCTGTACTGCCCACAGTTGTGGATGTCCCCTTTGTTCTTGTACACTGGCATGAGTATGCTTATTCTCCAGTCATCTGGGATACGCCTCTCCCTCCACACTGCTATTAGTACCCTTAGGAGCCATTTCTCCCCTATGTCACACAGCATCTTTATCATATCTGCTGTGACCTCATCTGAGCCTGCTGCTTTCCCTGACTTCATCTTCCTTAGTGCTGTTCTTACTTCTTCTAAGGTGGGCTCCTCTTCTTCTCTCATTGTAGGCTGTTTCAGGGGCAGTACAGCTTCTGTGGGGTTTTCTTCATTCAGAAGCTGCTGGAAATACTCCTTCCATCTGCCTTTGATGTCCTGTGGACTGGTGAGCAGGATGTTGCTGGCATCCCTTATGAAGGGTGTCTTACCATCTTTTTTTATCTTTCTGTTTTGCCTTGCAACCTGATATAGTTTCTTTGTGCCCCTTACTGAGTCACTTTCCAGACGTTGGTAGAGTGCCTCCAATGCCCTATATCTCAATCATAAATGTAGCAGTTACTTTGCCCGGATGTCTCCAGAGGATCAGTCACAGAGGATCAGTCACAGGGGATGCTTTGATGCACAATTAACCCCCAGGTCTCCTGTATGCTTCCCCCTTACCTCTAATGAACATTTTTTTTCCCAGAAAGTCAGACAGTGTAAAGCCAGTGCAATCTGCATTGCTCCCTTCTAACCCCGACAAATATGGTTCTCCTTCCTGAGACCTCTACTAGTGCATTCACCCATAGATGTTGGAGCCTTATCCAGATCTTCTGACTCACCTGTCCAGATTGCCTCCTCTGGACCAGATGTCCATGAAACTAACCACGTGATTTCTCCAGTTTTGACTGAAAGGCCAGGCTTCCCACTACAGTTGTCAAGATCATATCAGCTTTTTTTTTTTGAGAGGAACTTTTCTTTTACGATCTCCCATCAGGGATCCAGTTTCTCCACTGGATATTGCCATTATGCTACAGGCTCTAACTCAACCCCCCCCCCCTTTAAACTTGTGGCCATAGTGGATCTGAACTTCCTGACATGGAAAACAATTTTTCTGACGGTAGTTACATCACCCAGATGGATTTCGGAATTATAGGTACTTTCATGCAAACCTCTCAATCTGTTTTTTTTTGTTTTTTTTTTCACAAGGACAAGAGTTTCTCATAGAACTAATGAGTCCTTTCTTCATAAAGTGGCATCTGAAACCAACAAGAGCCAGTTCAGTGAATGTAATGAAGAAGGACTGATCAGTGACACCTTATTTGAGTTTCTAAGAGTAGAACCTCCTCATCTCCCAAACTTTTTTAGAATTCCCATACCACATAAAAATCTATTAGACCCTCCATATAGACCTGTGATTGCAAGTGGCTGGAGCATCGTGGAACCAATCGCAGTTTACCTCGAAGTTCAAATAAAAACCTTGGCTGAGAGAAACCCTTCCTTTGTGCTTGATACTAATGATTTTCTTATAAAAATTAAGGAAGGTCCCCATTCTAAAAGACTCATGGCTGGTCACTGTAAATGTAGAGTCACTTTATACAGTTTTACCACATGATTGCTGTATTTCAGCAATGACTGAAACATAGGATAAACTGCATGCCTCCCTTCCAAATGAGACAGAATCCCTAGGTTGACTACTTAAACTTCTACTTGAAAACAGATATTTTAAATTCAACAAAAAAATTTACTACCAAACTAAAGGGTTAGCTATGGGGACATCCATGGCTCCCAGCTTGCCTAACACAGCTGTCAGAAAATGGAAGAAGGACTGTTTAAGTGCACCAAGCAACTCCACGTAGTTTCTTAAGCATGACCATGAAATATGTAATTGTTTATTATTATTTTTTTCTGTTATTTTTTATTTTCATTTTTACCCTTATTATTATTTTTTATTATTTTTATCTTAAGTAATGTTTTTAAAGTTATTAGTTTTTTAAGGCTCCCCAGAGACTATTACTATGATTAATATATTCTTATTAACATTTACATGTTGAATTTGGTTAATTAGGCAGATCTGATGAAGCTATAAGCGAAAGCACTGATAAGATGTTTTGAAGTATAACTGTTGTAATATTTCAGAATTTTTCTGTCTTAACTGTTTGTTCTTTTATTTTTATTTATTTTATTTTATTTTTCATTTGTTGACCAGGCTAGTCTAACTGGATATATGTCCATTTTCAGTAGAGGCCCGGGGAGAAAAGCTCCAACAGTATTATGCAAGGTTATACAAGTGACAAAGATTACAAGGCATATACAATAGGAAAGTGCATCTTGAATGATTCTACATATAAAAGCCTTATAGATATGTTTTTGTTACACAAAAAAACGGACTTACATATAAACATTTAGCCAACATTACATATAGGCAGATTGTCAGAGAGAGAGAATAAGGAAATCTATACACTGGTTTCTGCTAAACATTGTGTATACAGAGCTGTGGACAGTATAGAGATACCAGAAATGGCTAGGAGTTATTCAGTTGTAGTATTAGAGAACTAGAAAAGTAAAAAAAAAAATGTTTTTCTTTTGTTGTATCATGCCCCTTAAAAAGTAGTAGAGAAATAAGTCATCAAAAAGAGGGTTGCAGGTATTTAAAGCTATTAAGGCTGGTGGAAAAAGTCAGGATTAGTACATGGGCATAGCCAAAGGGATTTTAGGAAGGATCTAAGTTGCTTCTTGAAAAGTGGAGTAGAAGTAAGAGATGATGTTAAGTTGTCTTTCTCACATTTATTCTTGCTGGTTGGGTTCGGAGCCGATCCTCGGCTCTGACTCGGCCGTCTTCAAAAGCTTGAGAGCTGCCTACTGGCTCTAGGCCCCCCCTATATCCCATGATGCCTGGTGCTAGATAACCAGATCTCATTTGCCGCTTGTGCTGCGAGGTTGCTTTTACTGGCTCAGGTCGTATTTTTCTATTTTATTGTTAGCTTTTAAAAAAATTGTTCGTATTATAGTAGTTATAGTTATAGTAGTTATAGTTGTAGTAGTTCTAGTTAGTTTTTTGTAATTTAGTGTCCCTTCCACGGAAACTCATTTTTGTTAGAGAGTCCCCCCCCCCCCCTCCTTGGTTTTTTTCAAGGTAGCCATTTTTAGTTAGAGGCTAATCCTTGTTCTTATATATTGTAGTTTTATTAGAAATTATTTATCAACAGCTTTACTTACTTTTTCTTCTACATAGTGTGTGTGTGTGCAGTTAGGGTGTGGTAACTTGTGTTGAGTGCGTGTGTTTTTCGCTAGTTACGTACTTCCCTTTGATTGCTTTTTCTCTGTGATTGACTTTCCTTTTTACAGGAATGTCCAAAGATACGAAAGTATCTGGATTCAAGAAGTGTGACTCATGCTGTCAGAAGATGTTACTGACAGATGGTCACACTTCTTGTGTCTACTGTTTGGGTGCCCTACACCTGCAGGACTCTTGTTTGGTGTGTCACGCCTTTAGTCCAAGGGTCCTGCAGGAGTGTAGGAATAAGCTAATCCTTAGGGGTTTGCTCAAACCTGAAGGGTCACTGGCTAAGGCCCAGCCAGTGAAACCCTCTAAGCCAATGAAGCCGTCGGCTCCCAGTTCGGAGCCAGCGTCAGCATGGCATCTGCTTCAACTTCGGTTCCGGCTGGAACCGAAGTACCTGTATCCCAGTCGGCCCTGACTCTAGTGTCGGAACCGACAGGGAGCCGAAAGCGCTCTAGATCTCCATCCCTAGAGTCCATATGCTTGGCTCCGGGGTCACCTCTATTACAGTCGGAGCGAAGTCATCGATCCCACTCTTCTCGGTCTTCTAGACTATATCTGACCATGATTTGGGGAGAGTGGTGAGTAGGCTTCTAAAATCGCAGGCCCTGGCAAAAATGTTATCCAGCCCCACTTATCAGGGTTCAGCTCTGCCTGTCTCTGCAGTAGTTCCTCCTTTGACTCATTCTTTGAGTTCGGTGCCGGAGCTCGCTGGGGCTCGGATCGTGGAACCGTCGGCATCGATACCTACCCTTTCGGTTCCGTCATCGGCTCTGATTGCCTCCATGGTGCCGTCCTTGGAGGGATCTGGGCACTGGGACTCCCTCGTCAGCTCCGAGGGGGCGAGTGGCATCGGACCCTAGTCCGACCCCATTCTCCCTCTCGGAGCTTCGGCGCAGGTGAGTTCGGCTCCTACATCGGCTTCGGAGCCGTCCCTCTCGGTGCCGAGAAGGATTCCAGTCTCTTCGGAGCTGGAGCCTTCTCCGCTATCGGGAAGGGGCACCTTCGAGGTCATGAGGAGTGTGCTGGCCTCTGAGTCAACCCCATGATCAGCCTCATCGGCTCCTCCCCCCATGGTGCCTGCGTCTGCCTCTGCCCCTCCTCCAGACCCCAAGCATGGGGAACAAGCACTCCAGGGCACCCAATTGGGTGTATCTTCCTCTTCCGAGGCCTCCCCTGATCATTCAGAGGAGCCCCCCCGAAATAGAAAATGCAAGTGGAAGCATGTTGACTCCCCTGAGTCTGTCACTTCATATACCGACTTAGAGGATTTGGAAGGGTCCCCGAGATCCCCCTCTGAGGACGTCTCTTTCTCAGACATCCTTGAGATACTTAGGCAGAGGGGAAACTGGACTACCCTTAACCCTTCCGAGGATGAGTCGGTATTCCTGGATGCATTTGGTTCCCGACCCTCCACCTCCTGGGTGTCTCCACCTTTCGATCCACTGATGTCTGTAGTGGCTCGGAAGGCGTGGTCAGCCCCAGACACAGTGGAACCCACCCCCCGAAGACCCACAAAATTTATTACTGCACCACAGGACAAGCAATTTCTGATGAAGGGTGTTCTGACGAAGGTGTTCCTGTTGATGCCATGGTGGTAGCAGCAGCCACAAAAAAGGAGTTGGCTGAAACTTCTTCATCTGTCCATCCCCCTAATAAGGAATCTAGGACGATGGACAGATATGGGAAGTGGATGTTTTCCTCAGCGACCTTCTCCATGAGGTTGCTGAACTATTTGTGCCACTTTACCTGCCTTCAAAGGGATCTCCTTAAAGAGCTAGGAGATACCCTTCAAGGTCCATCAGCTGCGGGGGCCCAGGCTAAGGTTGCCTCCCAGCTGGCGACTCTTAATTCGGTAGTAAACTCCTCCATGTGGCTCATCTCTTATGCAGCCGATGGCACGAGTAGGGCTGCAGGCACAGGCGTGGCTTTGAGGAGGCACGCTTGGATGCGGTTGTGCAACTTTGCGGAACCCTTCAGGGCGTCTTTCACCAACACTCCCTTTGATGGTTCTGCTCTGTTTGGACAACAAGTGAAGGATACCCTTACCAGGTGTGAACAGGAAGGCAAGACTCTCTCTGCTGTGGGAGTCTGTTTTTCCACTCCTTCAAGACTGTATCCCAAGGGTCAGAAGAGTGGGAAAATGTGGTTCCGGAAACCCCAGGGAGCCGTACCTGACACACGTGGAGAGTTCCCCTCCAGGGGCAGAGGAGGGAACAACAATAGACGCCGCCCTAGGGGCAGAGGGGGTCTGCAAAATCAGGGCCAAAGTGGAACTTTCTCTGACAACCCCTTCCAGCATCCCTGAAGTGCTGCCTGGCTGTCCACCTTCGGAGGCAGTTGGGGGAAGATTATTGCTGTACCCAAAAGCCTGGCAAAGTATAACACAAGACAAATGGGTACGGTCTATTATATCCAAAGGCTACAAAATCCCCTTCTTTCGCACTCCACACATTCCCAACAAATCCCTTCCAGATGTTCCACCCAATCTAAGGGATCAAGCAGTTCAAGAAATATCAAAACTGCTAAGAAAAAGAGCCATCCAGCCAGTCCCAGTAGACCAGCAAGGATCTGGAATTTACTCTTTTTGGTACCAAAAAAGACAGGGGACTTTAGACCCATTCTGGATCTCAGCAGACTAAACAGGTCTGTTCAAAGAACGAAGTTCTGGATGGTCATGCTACAGTCCATTTTACCCTTTCTGGGTCAGGACAATTGGATGTGCTCCATAGATCTTCAGGACGCGTACTACCATATCAAAATGAACAGATGCTCCAGAAGATTCCTCCGCTTCCGGCTGGGAGCCAGTCATTATCAGTTCAGAGCTCTGCCCTTTGGTCTCACCACAGCCCCCAGGGTGTTCACCAAATGTTTGGCAGTAGTTACTGCTCACCTGAGACGGCAAGGATTCCAGATGTTTCCATATTTAGATGACTGGCTCCTTACTGCTACCACGAGACATCACCTGCTGCGAGCCAGAGACTACAACAACCAAACTTGCTCCAAACTAGGCATCACAATAAATTTCGAAAAGTCTGCATTGTCGCCTTGTCAATCTATCACCTTTATAGGCGCAAACTTAAATACAAAGGACATCTCAGCGAGATTTCCATTAGACAATGCTAGACATTCGCCGACATGTGCAGGTCTTATTAGGATGCAAGAAAATTCAGGCCAGATTCGTCCAAAAAACCTTGGGTCTCATGGCAGCGGCTATCTTACTAGTTCCCCTTGCTCGTCTTCATATGAGGATTCTTCCGTGGATGCTGTTTACCCAATGGTCTTTCCAACAACTTCCAATGTCACACAAGACAATGATCACACAGACATGCAAAAACCAACTTGCTTGGTGGATGGTTTCCCCATCAGTTCCCCAGGGCAGACCATTTGCTCTTCCTCCTCCAGTGGCTACGGTGACCACTGATGCCTCCCTGATCGGGTGGGGGGGGGGCATTTTCAGGGCAGAACAGTCCAAGGCACCTGGCAGCCTCACGAGTACCATCTGCATATCAATGTCTTGGAGATGAGGGCCGTGCTTATGGCATTGCAAGCTCTTCACAACTCTCTCCCCACCGGGACCATTGCAATTCAAACAGACAATATGTCAGTAGTGTGGTACATCAACAAGCAGGGCGGGACCAGGTCTTACCCCCTATGTCGAGAAGCACTCAGACTCTGGCAGTGGGTGATCTCTTCCCAACGGTTTCTGATAGCAGTGCACATCCCTGGGAAGTCCAACGTTATAGCGGACAGGCTGAGCAGAGCAATTCTCATGCCTCACGAGTGGTCTCTCAGTCAGACAGTGGCTGACCAAATCTTCCGCAAATGGGGTCAGCCTTGCTGCGACCTTTTCGCCACCCCCTTCAACAGCAAGTGCAACAATTTCTTCTCTCTCTCCTCCCTCTTCCCGGACACTCCCCCAGTGATGCTCTCATTCACAATTGGCCTCAGGGACTTCTTTATGCATTCCCTCCATTTCCCCTGATTTCCAAACTAATTCAGAAAGCTACTGCATTGAGATGCAAGATGATACTCATTGCCCCTTACTGGCCTCGACAAATTTGGTTCCCGTTCCTGCATAATCACATTCTGGAGCAGCCCTGGACTCTGGACCCAATTCCAGACCTCCTGATCCATCAATCGAGCGGGCTGCACCAATCCCTTCAATCTCTCCAGCTCACTGCTTGGTTGCTCCACATCTGACCTTAGCCAGGCTTCCGAACATCTCCCGCTCGGTGCATGAAATCATCTTATCATCGCATAAGTCTACCACTAGAAAAACTTATGCTAGTAAGTGGAAATGTTTTTCTTTCTGGGCAGAGGTTAGGAATATAGATCCCTTTTCAGCCCCTGTGCACCATATTTTGGATTTTTTAGCAGAACTTTTTCATGCTGGATCTTTTTCTGCCACAATTAGAGTTCAGTTAGCAGCAATTTCCAACTTTCATACAGGTCTATCAGATGCTAGTATTATGTCCGATAAGCTTTGTAAAGCTTTTCTCAAAGGGACTACTTTACTCAGGCCCCCAGTGAGAGATCCCCTGCCGCCGTGGGATCTAAATTTGATTTTAGCTTCCCTGATACTGCCTCCCTTTGAACCTGCAGCTTCCTGTTCTTTGAAGTTTCTCTCTTGGAAAACCCTTCTTCTGGTTGCAATTACTTCAGCCAGAAGAGTTTCTGAACTTCAGGCTCTTTGTGTTCGCCTTCATACCTAGTTTTCCACAATGACAGAGTTTCTCTCAGGACCAAAAAGGTTTCTTCTGACAGTAACTTAAATCAGTCTATTGATTTTCCTGTATTTTTTCCAAATTATTCCAACAAGGCGGAATACAAATTGCATCAGTTGGATGTTCATAAACAGTAATGTTTTTACTTGCATAGAACTAAACAAATCAGAAAATCAGACCAGCTGTTCCTGTCCTATGCTGAAGGTAAATAAGGTCTACCTGTATCGAAAGTAACATTATCTAGGTGGTTGACATCTATTATTACGTTTATATATCAGCTGAGGAATAAAGAGCTTCCTGCTAAACCAAAAGGTCACTCCACTAGAGCTTTAGCTACTTCAGTGGCTTTTCAGGCAAGATTGCCAATGGAAACTATTTGTGCGGCAGCTACATGGGCCAATCCTCATACCTTTATTTCACATTATAAGCTTGACGTGGCCTCCAGGAGCAGAGCTGATTTTGGTTCCACTGTTCTGAAGAGTCTCTTCCGATGAGCCACCCAGGATTGAGGTGCTAGGGACGCTGTCCCAACCAGCAAGAATGAAGGCGAGATAGACAACTTAACATTAAGAAGTTATGTACCTACCATAACGTTCCATGTTAGTTATCTTCTTCTCGCCTTCTTTCTTGAGTCCCACCCTCCATCCCCCTGTCCTTGTAGACCGAGAAGAGTTTCTTATGTTTTTGTCAGTGGCTGAGTCTTCTCTGGCTATTACGTCTGACTAGTAGTCTCTCCAGTAGGATTTATGCATTCTAGGACAGGATTCCTGTATTATTATTATTATTATCATTATTATTATTATTATTATGTCTGCAGTTAGATTTACCAAACGAGATCTGGGTATCTAGCGCCAGGCATCATGGGATATGGGGGGGCCTCGAGCCAGTAGGCAGCTGTCGAGCTTTTGAAGATGGCCGAGTCAGAGCCGAGGATCGGCTCCGAACCCAACCAGCAAGAAAGAGGGCGAGAAGAAGACAACTAATATGGAACGTTATGGTAGGTACATAACTTATTATTATTTTACTTGGAAGCTTGTTCCAAGTATTTCCAACAGAGTTAGTGAACATGCAATCACCAGATTTATTGTTGGATTTAAGGGTTGCTGCTAGTAGCTTATTAGCTGATCATAGGGTTGTGAGATTTTTGTAAGGGCTAATAATGTTACACAGTATTGGAGTGTTGGTGGGATGGTGCCAGATCTTGTGGGTGATAGTAAGTTGTAGTAGAAGAAATTGGTTTTGCAATTCCAGCCATCCTTGTTGTTTCAGATTGTTGCAGTGGTGGGTACGAAACGGGGTTTCAGTGGCAAATCTGGTGATGTTATTATATGAGGTAGCCAGTTTGTTTAGATTGCTTTTGGAAAGGTTTGTATAAATGGTGGAGGCATAGAGAAGTGTGGATAACAGGTGTGATTGGGCAATAGTAGTCCTGGCTGAAGGTGTAAGAAAGGGTTTAAGCCTATACAGGAAACCAAGTTTTCTATTGACTGATTTAATGGTTATGTTTGTGTGAGTCATAGTTAAGATTGTGATCAATTGTAACACCTAAAAGCTTGGTGGTAGAGCTGGGTGCTGTTGTAGTGCCATTATTTGAAGTAACTGTGAAATTGATTGAGGAGGACGTTTGTGTCTGTGTGAACAGTAATAATTTAGTTTTTTTTGGGTTAAGGAGGAGATAGCGTTTATGGAACCAGTTTTCCACTAAGGTAAGAACTTTTTGGGTACTGGACTGCAGTTCAGCAGAAGAAGCTGCAACACTGATTAGTATCGAATCATCTGCATATTGTATGCAGGTGGTTTGAGGAAGGGAAGTGTTCAGATCATTAATGAAGATATCAAAAAGGAGAGGTCCCAAAATAGAGCCCTGTGGGACTCCCAAAGTGATAGGGAGCAGACTAGATAGGTTATTGTCCCAAAGGACTGCTTGTTGTCTATTTTCTAGATAGAACCTGAACCATTGTACTTCCTGAGTGTCTAATGATAGTGATTTAAGTATATCTAACATAAGGTAATGATTGACTATGTCGAAAGCTTTAGATAGGTCCAAAAAGAGAGCTGAGGAAAGTAGGTTATTATTACGATTTTTATTAATAGAGTCTGAAAAAGATAAGAGTGCAGTTGTAGTACTGTGGAATGGCCTAAAGCCATGCTGGCAGTCTGCTAGTAGGTTGTTATGGAGGAGATGCTCAAGAAGTTGCCGATGAATACATCTCTCCATGATTTTTGCTAAGGGGGAAAGTAGAGCTATAGGGCGTAAGTTAGAGAGTTCATTAGAGTTACCTCCCTTATGCAGTGAGATAATATGTGAGACTTTCCAGTGAGATGGGCTTGAACCTTTTGCAATGGTTCTGTTAATCAAGATGGAAACAGGGTAGGCAAGTACTCCAGCTGCGATTTGCAAATATTCGGCTGGAAGGAGGTCAGCTGATGGTGTACATGGCTTAAGTTTAAAAAGTAAGGTATGGATGAGAGCTGTATGAACTGGGCTGCAGATGTAGAGCAGGAGGAATATTGGATAGAGCGAGTAGCTCTGAGGTGCTAACAGGTGGTAAGGTATTTGCTAGAGAATGAATGGTTTCTGAAAATAATTTGTTAAAGGTGTCAGCAATGTGGTTGGGGGAAGTCTGAGTCAAATTAGATGGTTTGTAATATTTCATGATTTCTCTATCTTCTCTGCTTTGTTTTGATAATTTTAATTATCTTATTATTCCCTCCCAATTGCTTTATCAACGTTAGGCAACATACTATGAACTGTACTAGTGTTTTCCTTGAAAGCCATAGTCTTAGTTACTCAGTGTTTCTGACTGTTGATTATGTTGTATACTTTTTAATACCATTTAGTATTTATGTATTATTTGATTATTTTGTTTTTGCCTATAATATATAATGGAATATTTAATTGTAGCTTAGGACTTTTGAATCAAATTGATATTTTGGCATGCTTACAGGACTTACTCTTCGAACAAGGGAAGGGCAATAGCCATTGGCGAATTTTGAACTTCCACAACCAATGACTCACAAGAATTTGTTTCCATACCCTCAACACACCTACAGGCTAAAACTTTTACTCCACAGAAAGTATACATATTTTCTCACTGTTTTATGTATTACTTTGTTATACAGCACTCATCTGCCATTAAAAATGATTGCATAACTAAGATATCCAGAGGCTGTCATATTATTTATTTATTTATTTGCAGTTTGTTTACCAGGATAGTCCATTGGGCTATAAGGAACCCATTTTCAATGGAGTCCTGTGGAGAAAAGCTCCAGAGAAATACAAATACATAGTACAGAAAGAGCACAAATCCATAATACACATTTCAATTAAATGTTAAATACATATTTTGTATAGTACAAACCCATATTGCACAATTCAAATAGATGTTACTTAATACAGAAATAAAAAAAGAGTTTGATTAGGAAAATCACATCAGGTTAATTCAGTAAGTAGTAGTTTTTTTTTTTTTTTGGGAATTACAATGAGGTAATTTTTTAGTCATTGGTCGAATATATCCCAAGGGATGTAAAACTGTAGGAGGTAGTGACAGGCAACAAAGATTGGAAAGTTGGGAAGAAAGTGTGGTAGAATTAGGTCATTTGAGAGCAAGAGTATTTCCATTGTGAAGTAAGGTGCGAGTGCAGTGAGGTTTTAAACAAGGAGAGACTGGTGGTGGTGCGGATGGGAGAAGGGAGAGAGTTCCAGAGGTATGCAAGAGAGAAGGACATCAATTAATTCCCAGCAGGATGTGTTGGTTTATGCAATTTAATTAGGTTTCGGGAATTGGATCTTAGGAGTCTATCTAGTTTATGCATTTCAAAGGTATTTGCTAGGGAGGGGCAGAAAGACGGGTTATGAATGAGTTTGTGTACTTCGATGAGCTGGGTATATGTGAGGAAGTTTGGTGATTCTAGCCAACTTAGTTGGTGAAGGGAATTACAGTGGTGGGAAGAGCCTCTGTGACCCCTGCCACAAATTTGGATATTTTGTTATAACAAGATGAGAGTTTTGTTTTGAGGGAAGATTGTAGGCTGGTTAGGATAGATGCCTCTGGGCGTTTTTTTTTCTGGCTATACTGCTCAGACAAGCTCCACGTGGGTTTACAGAGTGGTCCTAGCAGCAGGGAACTCAGAAAAGCGACTACCTTCTGGATTTAAGTATCTTTGCTTTTTTTCACTTGGAATAGCTTCTGTAGCTTACCTTGAACTAGCCTGAACTGTTTTTTAACTGATTGCTGCATTATTTTAAAATCTGCACTTAAAGTTACATTTTAGTCGAATTTGATCGAAAGTTTGCTTGTTTGTTTGTTTAATTTAACTGTGGAGGCTGCCCACTAAAGTGTGCTAGCCTGTGTAACTAATTTATCACTGTTTCTGCATTTTCTGTGTGTTTCTACCAAAAAAAAAAAAACAAAAAACAAAAAAATAATCCTTGTTTTCCCGCCTTCCTCGACTAGATTAGACCAGTTTACAGGCATTGCTGTATTCTGGGCTGTGGTGTAGTTCCTGTGTTGTCCATTACCATACTTGGATAGAAGGAAGTTTCTTTGCTCACCAGTGGGAGTGGGGAGCCTTGAGCAGCCTACCTGTCCTTGGGGGAAGTGACCTCAGCACAAGAAGCTGTAGTAATTGGTTGTTTTGGACCATTTCTAGCCCTTTTGTAGTTCACTGTTTAAAATCCGCATTTGCATGGCTTTGTGCGGTCGTGCGCATAGCGCAGCGCTGGTTAAACAAGGTTAAACTTTTTCTGGCTCCGCCAAGTCTGCTCTTCAAATTTTCCCATAAGCTCTACTCTTAGTATAACCAGACTACTCACTGTATTGTAAGCCTAGCACTTGTTCTCAGTACTTCTCTACTAAGTAAGCACTCTCATACTAAGTAAAGCACTACATCTACTTACCACCCCTGTGAATATCCACTTCCCTTAAAGGTATAACACTCCCTTATACTGTTCTAGCATGTCGAGTGGTAGATTACTGGCATCGTCTCCAGTTCAGCTGGTCAATCTGGGTATCTTGAGACAATGCTACAATTGTCTCATGTACACAGACAACCCTCTCCTCCTCCCAACAAACACAAATACATGTGAGAGATGCAACTATATAGCCAAACTGGAGGCTGAACTCTCTCAACTCAGGGCTGGCATGACCAGACAGGAGGAGATGGCAACCACACACACAACAATCCCAGTCCCACATAGACCTACCACAACTGCAAACCAAACACATAAAAACACAAAGACATACACGGAGGCTCTAATAAAAAACTTACCAAAACAACAGAGGCTCCCAAAGCAGACATCCAAAAATCCACCACCTCAAAACAAAACACATGCAACACATACTTCAATAAATCAGTGTGTCGACCAATCGCAGCCCTGAAGGCCAAACACCTTGCCTGATATAGTAATAGGTGTCTCCATAGTCAGACACACTGATGTCCCACTGACCAGACTGAACAAGGAGAAGGTGACTGTGAGCTGTCTATCGGGAGCTAGGTTCCGCCACATAACACACGCACTCAGGTCACTCCAAAGCAAGTACAAATATGACTCCGTCATTGTCCATGCTGGTGTGAATGACCTGAGACGTACCTCCCTGGACTACATGAAAAGAGACATAGAGGATTATATAGCCCAGGCTGGTATGACCCTGACCCTGAGCAGCATCTTGCCCTCACCAAGAATGATACCACAATACAAAGACAAGATGATCAGCTTTAACACTTGGCTCAAGTACTGGTGTCATTCTAAGGGGATCCATTGCCTGTCTGCCTGGGATGATATGTTGGACAAGCCACGCTGCTTCGCAAGGGATGGCTTACACCTGTCACCACTGGGCTTCCGGATATTGGCTAAGGCTCTTGCCACCCCCATAGTGCCTTTTTTAGGCAAGGCTCAAAAGACAAACCCACCTCCTTAGAAAACAAAAATGGAAAAAAACTAAGGGTAATGCTGCTCAACGCCAGAAGTCTAAATCTAAATCTCAAGATGCAGGCACTTGATGCACTCCTCAGCATGGAGAGCATCGACGTCTGTGCAGTAACTGAAACCTGTTTCAAGGCTCCTGAGAGCACCCCAGCACTACCAGGCTATACCTCGTATCATGCTTTTCGGCCCCAAAACCCGGGCCGAACCACAAAGGGAGGGGGAGTGTCCATATTCATAAAGGACACCCACACCTCCAGGTTAGTAGCAACACATGAAGCATCAGAGACCATACAGGTGCAACTAACCATAGGCAAAACTGCTATACAACTGGTAGCATGTTACAGACCACCCTCCTAATCTCAAGAACCCCACTCAGCCTTCCTGAAGACATTGGAGGATAGGAATGTATCACAAAATACCATCATACTGGGAGACTTCAACTACCCAAACATAGATTGGATACATTATTCTAGCCCTAATACCCTAGCCCAAAGGTTCCTGGAATTCATAAATTCAAATGCACTGGAACAACTAGTCACCTCTCCCACTAGGGGAGATAATATACTAGACCTGACCATCACAAACATGGGGACAAAATGCTCCACACCGGAAGTATACCCCTCACTAGTGAGATCTGACCACAAACTAATCACCCTGGATATACATATCCCACCTCCACCCCCAGCACAAAAGACCACAGTGAAAAACTTTTCAAAAGCAGACTTCACTCTTCTTAAGACTGAGATGGTATCCTTTAAGCCCACTGTGCCAGTGGATACCGCATCCCACAATGCCGAATCCTTCACAAATGCTTTATATGGACATCTCCAAGAATGCATTGATCATGCAATCCCAAACAAATCCAAGTCCCTCTCCACCAAATGTAAGTGTCCTGTCTGGTGGACCTCAGCCATAAACAAATTGTATAACAAAAGAAGGAAGCTACTGCACATCAGAGCGAAATCCCATGAAGGGAAGACATCTCTGATCAACATTAGCATAAAACTACGTTCTCTCATAAAAACATCCAAGGCAAACTTTGAGAGAAAAATCGCTAAGGACACTAAAGATAACCACAAAGCCTTCTTCAGCTATGTTAGAAACCTGGGCGGAAACCCTCAGATATGCTCAGAGTTGGTTCACAACAACAAAAAATACACTGAACCCACAGATATTGCTAACATTCTGGCTGACAGGTTCAGTGCAAATTTCTCCCCTCCTTCACCCCCAAATGAAGAAATACTTATCCCAGCTGAATGTAATCTCCCTGTCATCTCAGATGTCCAAGTGAGAACCGCCCTAAACAAAGCAAAAAACACAGCATCAATGGGACCTGATGGTATCCCGGGGTGCGTGTTACGTGAACTCCAAGAGGAGCTAAACCCACACATAAAAATGCTATTTAACCTTAGCCTTACTTCGGGATATGTACCTGAACACTGGCGTACAGCAACAGTGGTCCCACTCCACAAGGGGGGTGCCTCTACACCCTGGAAACTACTGCCCCATAAGCTTAACTAGCCTGGTCTGCAAAGCTATGGAAAGAATCGTTATGGAACTCATAAACAGAGACATAGGGGACCTATAGACACTTGACCCCACCCAGTTCGGCTTTGTAAAGGGCAGATCCTGCCTTTTAAACCTGGTTGACTTTTTCGAAACAGTCACTAGAGCCATTGATGAGGGCAAAGCAGTCCATACAGCATACCTGGACTTGGCTAAGGCCTTCGACACAATATCCCACTCAGGCATCATAGAGAAGCTAAACAGCTTAAAAGTAAACCCTTATGTCACTAGATGGGTTGCAAACTGGCTAAAGGACAGAACCCATAAAGTTAAAATCACTGGAGCAATGTCAGACTCAAAGCCAGTCACAAGTGGTGTCCCACAGGGATCTGTCCTGGGACCCTTCTTGTTCGACATTTATTTCTCAGATGTTAAAGTAAACATGGGAGGGCTGTGGCTGACAAAGTTTGCAGATGACTGCAAACTAGGCGCCATAGTCGATACACCAGCAGAGACACACATCCTACAAAAAGGCCTCACTGGAACGAACAACTGGTGCCGTAGTCACGGCCTTAAAGTAAATGCCAAAAAATGTATAGTCATCCCTTTTGGAAAAAACAAAGTACCCACAAATTATCACATAGACAGCAACCCACTGAGTACGGAAAAAGTAATCAGAGACCTAGGGACCCAAGTAGACAGCGACCTCTCATTTGACACCCACGTTGCCAAAGTGGTTAGAAAAACATTCTACCTTGCACACCTCATCATGAAGGGATTCACATCCAGATCCAAGGATGTCATTGTACCCCTATATTCCTCCCTCATCAGACCCATGATCGAGTACAATGCCCCATTTGGTATGTACCTCACCCGGCATTTGCAACAGCTGGAGAGACCACAAAAGTACCTCACCAAAAGGATCAAGGGTCTCCAACATATGTCTTATTCTGCCAGACTAAAGAAACTTCAGCTCTATTCAGTAGCATACCGCCTGCTCAGAGGTGATCTCTGCCTGACGTACAAGGCCATGTCCAATCAGGATCTGATGAACATGCTCCACCTCAAAAAATCCAAATCCATCAGGACCACGAGAGCCAAAGACTTAAACCTCGGCACAAGTATGAATAGGACATGCTGGAGGGATCGATTCATAACCCAGAGGCTTCCCATGCTTTGGAACAGGATCCCAGTTCATATTAGGCAGAGCCCCTCACTGACTCTCTTCAAGAGAAATCTTGATGAGTGGATGGGAGATCGTAAGTTTACCCCAGGGGTCACATCTGTGTCACTGCTAGACAGGGGCACAGTAAACTAATTCTATTATATAAGGGGACCTTCATTGTGTCACTACTAGACAGAGGCACAGTATTCTAGATTCATTCTGTACATTTTTGTACCATTTCATGGGGTGGCAAAAGCCACATCACTATGGCTAGGCTTACAAATGCCCCAGGGCAGATAGCCTAGTACTATACTATAAAGTCACAGAATGGAACAACTGACACAAATACTTTATCAGACTCTGACTGTTTGGAAAGATTCTCTGCCACTTGTATATAATCCACAAACCCTTCATCAGAACAACAAATCTCTTACAACACAGAGTTTATATACATATCTAATAAGCTCTTAATTGTTTTATTGGTTAAAAAAAAAAAAAAAAAAAAAAAATGTTAAAAAAAACAAAAATAATAATATATCAATTAGTTAACAATAACATATCTAATGTAAAATCCAACTAATTTACCTATATAAAAAACATTCTCTTGCGATGATTAAAATTATGCATGCTATGTGCATTATTAAACTGTGTAAAAAATATATTCTCTACCTTTTTTAACAAGTTTTTTGCTATCATGGAATGACAAACATTATATAATTTTTGCTACGGGCATGAATAAACTAAAATAATCCATGTGTTTGATTCATAATATAATGATTGATTCTCTTACTTGTATTTATATATTTGCATTGTTTGCAGTTGTGCCTGTTCAATATCTCTTGAATCAAGTATGTTTTAGGGCATGATGATAGTTGGTTGAAAGTTATGCAGTCACTATCATGTAGACACTATGAAACTATATAAAAGGGATGGGATGAGGTATGTATTAGCTAATGTAATCCTGGTGGTGGGAGAGATAAAGTGACTGTGGCAGTAAAGCATACCTATTTTTATGGGGTTTTTTTTATATTTGCTTGTAGATGCTTATCAAATTTTAGTTGATTGTCAATGATAATTCCTAGTAATTTTGTGTCAGAGACTAGTTCTAGGGGAGTATTGTTATTGCTGGTAATTATGAAGGATTGTTTATCTAGGGAAGAGGTTTTGGATGCATTGAATAACATAAGTTTTGTTTTGGTTGCATTAAGGGCTAGATGGTTGTCGAGCATCCACTGTTCAGTGGAAGAGAAGGTGGCTTGTGTTAGACTGTTAAGAGTTGTGATGGAAGGGGAGGAACAGATTATAGTAGAATCATCGGCATATTGGATGAGACTGGAGTTAAGAATGGCTTGGAAGAAATCATTTATGAATATGTTGAATAGTAGGGGGCCTAGAATGGAACCTTGGGGGATGCCTGTGGATGTGTTAAGGAAGGGTGAGGTAGCTTTTTTCCATTTAACTGCTTGTTGCCTGTTTGTGAGATAGCTTGAAAACCAATGGGTAGAGGAAGGGGATAGGTTAAGTTTAGAGAGTTTGGTAAGAAGGAGGTTGTGAGAAATCGTGTCAAATGCTTTAGAGAGGTCGAGGAAAAGACTGGATACAAAGTGGCCAGGGTCTTGGGCTTTGTTGATTGTTTCTAGGAAACAGAGGAGGGCAGTGGAGGTACTATGACCTGGTCTAAAGCCATGTTGTGTGGGAGTAAGAAGCTGATTATTTATGAAGTAGGGTAAGAGTTGTTGGTGTACACACTTTTCAAGTAGCTTAGATGGCGATACGGCGAAAGTTTGGGATGTCATTATTATTGCCACCTTTATGGAGAGGAATAATTATTATTATTATTAATGTTTTATTTTTGAATAAGTTGCCTTACCTTGCTTAACCTTCAAAGTTTAGTTAAGTCCTAATTCATTTTTCATATATATTGGAGTTTTCTATGGCTGTTAACTACAAAACTAGGCAGGATTTTAGTCCCTCAAGTATAGGAGGTACAATATCCTTCCCCTTAATTAATTTTATTTTGTTTCCCAGATACTCAACCAAAGGCAAATACCCATTACATATTTTAGATGCTCATCGTCAACTCAGATTCTGTTTTCATTGAATGAAACAGTTCTGGAAATGTGATCGTTTATCCCCTTTTCAAAACCAAAATTGTGAAAAGCTGTCACTAAAGTTACATTTTCAAGATGGTTCTCAGACTGCATTTCATTTGTCTATAAGAAAAAGGAATTGGCTCTGCAATCTAAGCCTAAAGCTCATTCCACTAGAGCAGTATCCACTTTGACAGCATTTTTCAGATGACTTCCAATTGATGATATTTGTGCTGCAGTGACTTGGTCCACAGTCCATACATTCATGTCTTGTTATAAACTGGATGTACAATCTAGGTCAGCCATAGTTGTCTGTGTCACAGTGTCAGCAAACATGATGCAACAGTGTCAACCCTAGCTGTGTATATCCCAGTGCCAGCACATGTGATAAAGCAGTGCCAAACCTGTGTTACAGTACCAGCACACATGATGCAGCAGTGTTAACCCTGTCTGTATCCCAGTGAGAGCACACATGCTGCACTAATGTCAGTTGTGTCTATGTTGCAGTGCCAGCACACATGATGCAGCAGTGTTAGCCCTAGCTGTCTATATCACAGGGTCAGCACACATGATACAGCAGTGTCAGCCATATGTATGTCTCACTGCCAGCATGCATGATACAGTGATGCAGCAGTGGCAGCCCTAACTGTCTACATTGTGTTGCCAGCACATGTGATATAGCAGTGTTAGCCTTGTCTGTGTTGCAGTACCAGCACACATGATACTGCAGTGTCAGCCCTGGCTGTGTCCCTGTGTCAGCACATGTGATGCACTAGTGTCAGTCCTGTTTGTTTTGTAGTGCCAGCAAATTGATGCAGCAGTGTCAGCCCTATCTGTCTGTGTTGCAGTATCAACACACATGATGCAGCTGTGTCAGCCCTGTCTGTCTGTCGCAGTGTCAACACACATGATGTAGCAAGGACAGCCCTGGCTGTCTTAGTGCCAGCACACGTGATGCAGCAAGATCAGCCCTGGCCGACTGCCTTAGTGCCAGCATAGTGATGGTACCACAGTATTTAAATGTGTTTTGAATAATCTAAGGGGAAATCTTAGAATGCCAAGAATATAATTTGTCATTAACTAAATTTTAGTGCGATCCTTAAAAATAATTCTTATGTACGAATTGAGAGTTATATCTATATGAATGTAAAAATGATGTTCATTATGAAAAGGAACATTTGTAGTCAGTGCCTAATATGCAGTAAGCTTGCAATGAATTCTATTAGGTCTGACTGAGATTTATTAACTCATTAACACCAAGTAGCTGTGAAAAGCCACTTCTTAGCTGCGAAAAGCCATTTCTCTAGCAGTCTGCTTACCTGTTTTCCTCTCCTGAGCATTATTTAAATTAATTTTAAAAACAAAACAAACAAGCAAAAAAAAAAACACGTAAATATCTTGAGAAAGATAAATGACATTTAAAAAGTACAAACATCAGTGTGGGACAGTAAAAAATGTTCTTTAATGTAGTAAAGTAATCACAAAGTTTTTCCATTAATGCAGTAGTATGTTATGGAAAAAAAAGAGAAAGAAAAAAACCCTCCAAAAGTAATTTTCACTAGATCTTCACAAACGATTGTTCATAGTTTGGAAATTATATAACTCACATAAACAGTATTAATCTATATTTTCCACAGCCAGGGTTAAGTTTTCATATGATGCCAATGCATTCCTTTCTGCTTACTTGTGTTTTGAGATGTCTATAAAAATTGAAAGACAATGGGCCAAATTCAGAAAAGAATGCCACCAGCTGTAAGTCCTGTCATGGGTTGCTTTTGCTGGTGGTGGCCCTTTCTGATTCAAAGACAGAACCTTCATAGTTATTCTATGTGGTTTGTAGAATCATTGTTGTAAGCTGCTTCTTTGCAGAGCTACATGCTAATGAGCCATTCTGGGTTAGAGGCCTATGCTAATTAGCCATCTACTCTCCCTGGAAATGCCTGCAGTAAGGCATTTATGCAGAATCTCTCAGATGAGTAAGATAATTAAATCACCTGAGAGTTCACATTCACCCATTACTTTCAGTGGGTGAGATTACAACTGAGACATGTGGAGGGTGTTTAGCAGACAAGTCAATGTGTGCTGTGAGTGCAAGTGTGAGTGTATGTAGAGGGATGAGTGGTCTCAGATGAGAGTATGTGTATTACCGTGTGTCTGCCTGGCTGGTCGCAGTAAGTAAGTTAGTTATAGGATAGGTCGGGTGTGTGTGTGTGTGTGTGTGTGTGTGTGTGTGTGTGTGTGTGTGTGTGTGTGTGTGTGTGTGTGTGTGTGAGTGTGTGTGAGTGTGTGTGTGTGTGTCTGTGTGTCTGTGTGTCTACATGAATGGGCGAGTGTATCCACGAGTGGGGGCCTAATATATGGCGAGTGCTTGTTTGTGTGTGAAGGGTGGCTGCCATACCTCTTATCGCCCATAGACAAATAAGCAAATCCTACAACACTGGGAGGGGGAACATTAGACACCACGCAGAGAAAGTCTTTAGTATGCCCCATACTCACATAAAATATTTACATTTCAACAGGTTTTTCAGGACAGATGATGTGGTAATTATGGGGGGGGGGGGGGGGGCTTGACAGTACACACTAGAGACAATATTTAATATAAGTCTTGCACACTTAAAATATTAATATAACAGGTGTTACAGCACAGAATGCACTAGCATGTATGGAGGGGAAACACTTTAATATTATCAAACCATATACCATTGGCACCGAAAGCAATTCATTAACAAATCGGAACTTTAGTTCTTTAAACCAATTGTTCCGAAACTTTGCAAGCTGGAGGGTCTCTTTTATAAAGGAAATATTTTGGCAGACCCCTGTAGGTGTCAGTACACATACATTATGTTCAGATCAACCCCCTAACCTCCCCCAATCAACCCACACCACCACACGCAGCCATTTCAGTGTCCCATTACTTGGCTATTTCTCCCCATTTGTCATATACACTGTTCAAAATTCTCAGTGTGCATACTGTTTGCAGCTTTACTTCTGCAATGATTACAGATATTTGGATTTAATTCAAAAGTTTTATTTCAAATTTTATAGCACAAACTCTGATAGACATTTGCTAAAGGTAAACAAAGCAATATGGTATCACAATGAAAACAGACTTAGCATTAAAACTTTTCTACCTTTGAAACTCACATTCACTGAAACAGCATTGAGGCCCACATTCAAAGAAAATGCATCTGGCCAGTGGTGGATTGTTTACCTTTGGGCTGTTTTCAAAGCATATGTCCCTTGTGAATATTCTTAGGACCATGCAAAAGTTATCTCATTCACCTTCCTGGTCGTATAATCAAATTTTAATATACAATAACTAAATATTATCCCCTGTATAATACAGCACCACTTGGTAGAGCATGTTTTAAATGTATAGTTTTGCACATTTTTCTAGTAAGCAATGAAACAAAACATATGAACCAATAATGGCAAAACTGCCTAATTCAGAACATTTCAACCTTAAAAGGCCACTCAAACTTCTGTCATTACAATCCACCAATATCAATCAATATGCACAATCTCTGCAGAAGTAAAAGTCATCTGAATAATTCCACCATAAAGAGCTCTGTAACTAATGAAAATGTTGCTGCTAGCAAACAACTTTGTTTCAGTGTGTCATCTACAAATTCAGTGCCTGCTGCCCTTGAAGAATAAATTGCCTACTTATGGTTGAAAGATTGATTTCTAGACAGAGAAGAGACTTTGATCATTGGATGATAATGACCAAGTGGGAATATGGTTGTGCAGAATGGCATTTACTGCTGGACAAGCAGACAAATGCTGGATAATTTTATTGGTAGTGAGAAACTGTGTATATGTTGGTGGATGGGTCCTTCCTTATCACTGTTTCGGTATTCTTTACTCTTGAGATATCCTGCTGAGGATAGCCTAACATCCAGCCAGCATACCGAAGCTTTATACCTTCCAGATGTTGTACATTAGACATATGTAAAAAATTACAAGAAAATCCTAGCTAAGCTAGAGTTTTTACTGTGTGATTCCTTATAATCTCCTGTAAAAGAGGATAATGGGATGTATGCAAATGACCCCTTAAGGGCATCAGGTGTTTCAGCTATGTCAGCCCTGAATGTCCGTGATTTTTTCAAGTCTGTTAATGGACAAATTTAGGCTAGTAAAGACATAAAAATCTAAACATGTCTTTTTCTGTCACAGTTATTCTGGACAGAAGTAATTTATTGGGCTTAGTTCAGGATTTAGTTTGGGCTTAGTTCAGGCTCTTGACCCTTCCTAAATGACTGTTTCTGGTAAAAGAAAAAGGAATTGTTCATTTCTGAATAGATTAAAGAGTTTGAACCTCAAGTTGTGACGGGACAGATTGCATGTTGCCTGCACAGATTTCTGACTCAGGTTCTGAGGAGAATGTGGAATCAAACAGCACTTCTGAAGGATTATTTTTCTCTGAAACTATTTCCAGATTGAAGCAGTTGTCTTAGTGGGAAAACAGTGATGCTTTTCAGTTCCCCAGGAAGTATTATGAATTTTTGCAACCTGAATTTCCAGAACCTATGCCCATTACTCCTGTTCTGTCTGCTTTGGAGGATATTTATGTCACAGTCTGCAGTTTCCATGACAGCCTGCCTGCTACCCCCAGGAAAGCAGTTAGACTGAGTAAAGTTAAGCTTTTACATTTTTATACACTCATGCCTCTGAAAGACATGCGTGAATGGGCGCGCCTTTGCTGAAGGTTGGGTGTCGGGCTGGCAACTCAGCACCATAAAAATCTACTGCCAATCATTAGCGGACCAGAGTTCTGCTGTGGCGACCCCTAACCGGGAAAAGCCGAAAAGACAAACAACATACACTCATCCCAGATCAGACCCAGCAGCTGTTGCTTTAGTGAATCTAGCTCCTGTTTTACATTTGGCTAATACTAATCTGTTTGCTGACAAGTATGGGAAGGCTTTTGACAGATTTGGAAAAAGAAGTGTATTCTTCTGCAGTACTTGTTTTTAAAATCTTTCAGCTGTCAAGCTCATATATTGATGTTTATGCTTGCTGTTGTGACGATATGAGGAATATTTTGACATTTATTTCCTCCTGTGAGGAGAAATCTACTTTGTGTAAACTGGCTGCTTCTGTGTCTCAGGTGACTACCCACTGTTTGAAACATGCGTATGATACTGCTGATACCACCTCCAGTGCTGCTGCCACTGGAACTGATATGAGGAGGTTTGCCTGGCTGCATTCTCAGAACCTCCCAGAGGATGTCAAAAATGACATTTTGAATTCTCCCGAGGGTAGAAACCTAGTTTTTAGACCTCCTTCTGCAGATGTAATTAAAAGGTATGATGTGAGAGGAAAGTTGATTCAAGGGATCTGCCAAAGATTTCAGCCCTGCTTATCCAAGTTTGCCAAGGGATTCAGTGCTCCCTGTATAAAAACAAAATGAACAGGCTCTGCAAGTTGCTGGTAACCAAATGTTTAAAAAAGCAATGGCTGGGAAGTTTTAAAATGAAAACAGGAATCCCAAGAAATAAATGTAAGTCTATTAAGTCTGAATGACTCTTTGAAGCCCCCTTCCCCCATACACATCCAGTCTGGCAGTCTCTTAGACCTTGCAGAAAGTGAGAACCTCCGTTTCTCTTTTTGGCAACAAGGGACAGTTTCAGTAACATGGATCCTGAGACTAATCTGTCAAGATTACAGATGGCAGTGGGAGTCTCTCCCACATTTTTGGGAGAATTCCTCCTCACTTTTTGTGTCCTGTCTTGCCTCTCAGCAATTACTAATTAAAGGGATGATAGAAGCTAGGGCAAGGGCTCTATTCAAGAAGGTCTCTGGTGCCAAAGACAGAGGATTCTTGGAGACTAGTTCTAGATCTTTCCTGTGTGTGTGTGTGTGTGTGTGTGTGTGTGTGTGTGTGTGTGTGTGTGTGTGTGTGTGTGTGTGTTTAGATCTGATCATCTCAAACTACCATCTTAGCAAGGGGATTTCCCTGGATTCTGGGTCTCAAGACATCTGTGATACTTGTCTTAACTTTTGTAACACTCAACGTGAGAAATATCCAGTGATACCTGAAATCTTTATGGTTCCAGTATCAACATCCCCTAACATTTTAGATTCCAGATTTGGGGTGGAGACATCAAATTTCTCAGAATCCAGGTCACCCATATTCCCTTGCTGCTCCAGCACACTCAGTCACAGCAGATGCCTCAGACTTTACTTTGGGAGCAGTGTCTATGGGATTAAAAGTACAGGATCTCTGGAACAAAAGCTAAACCAAAACACATAAACATAAAACAGATGTTGGCTCTTATAAATGCTCTCAACTCTTAACCATCTGTGGTCCTCAGGACCTGTACAAGTGTTTACTGATAACACCATAGTCATGTGGTACATACTCAAGCAAAGGTGAACCAGATCTTACCTGCTGTGTAGACCTGGCATGGTAACTATATAGCTAGCTTTTCAGCACAGCCTCAATTTACTGTGATCTTACATACCATCAGAACAAAACTGTGTGACAGACAAATTAATCAAGACTAAGGCAGACCCTCATGAATGCAAACTGAGTAAGAGAGACTTTCAAGATTTGATTCAACTTTAGGGAACACCTCAAATAGGTCATTTTGCCTCTGCTCACAACAATCAGTCAGAAATGTTCTGCTGTAGAACTCCATGCAAGAAGGCCTGGAAGACGGATACATTTTCATTTCCTTGGACAGGACTGTTCCTGTATGGTTTTCCACTCTTTTCACCAATATCCAGGGTCATTCTGAAGATTCCAAAAAAATACCCAAATATTGTTATGGTGACTATTTCCAAATGGTTTATCTTTGTTATATACTCCTCAACAAAACTATTCAAAGCAGACTCGAGGCTTATTCTAACAGGACATTAGCTTAATCTATGACTATTTGGAAATAATTGGATTTTAGAAGTATTCTGGAAGCAACAACTTGGTCCTCTGTGCATAGTTTTACAATGTACTATAAACTAGATTCCTTCTCCAGGTCTTGGACTGGCTTTACTACAACCATTCTTCAGGGGCTCCGGGACCATTATCCTTCCTTTTCCCAGTCATATTAAGCCAAGATCATCTACCCAGATAGTTTAGGCTACTGCAGCAGTGATGCATATGAAGAACATTTTACAGATGAGCAAATAAAGTATCCATAACAGTAGATGTTTGAATGGTCATTGCTGTAGCAGACACGCCCTTCCTTCTCCTCCCTTATTGTTATTTTTTTGTGCCAGTTAGTATTACTTTACTAACATTGTCCTTCTCAGAACTTTAGCTTCCTTGTGTCTATTGGCATGAAAGCTGTGAACGGTTTAGTGCCGACTAACTTCACAGTCATCTGGTGTGTGATAGGTGCCTTGAAGCTTGGGAAGCTGACTGGTTGTTATATCTTTATATCTTTAGCAAGATATAACCCATATAGCCTAGGCCACTGCAGCAGTGAGTTTTGATTAAATTTGATGTATTTTGAGTGTTCACCTTACTTTTTAGATATTGAATTCATAGGTTCATAGGTAGGTACTAGGCTATTTGCCCGAGGGCATTTATAAGGCTAACCAGAGTGTATCGGCCTTCGCTGCCCCATTGATTAATTAACTGAGCCTCTGTCTAGCAGAGCCAATGAAGTGATCCCAGGGGTGTATTTTCTGTTACCCATCCACTTGTCAAGGCTTCTCTTGAAGAGTGTTAGTGAGGGGCTCTGCCTAATGTAGTTAGGAATTTTGTTCCAAAGCATGGGGAGTCTCTGTGACAGGAATCTGTCCATCCAGCATGTTCTATTTATTGTTGTGGTGAGGTTTAGCTCACTAGAGTGCGTGGCTCGCAGTGACTTGGATTTCTTTAGGTGGAGCATGTCCATCAATTCTGAGTTGGACATGGCTTTGTAAGTCAGGCAGAGATCACCATTGAATAAGTGATATGCCACTGATTACAGCCGGAGTTTTTTCAGTCGGGCTGTATAAGACATATGTTTGAGGCCAGTAATCCTCCTGGTGAGGTGCTTTTGTGGTCTTTCCAGCTGTTGGAAGTGCCTTGTGAGGTACATCCCAAATGGGGCATTGACTCTATGATGGGTCTGATGAGTGATGAGTAGAGGGGCACTGTAACCTCTTTATTTCTAGATGTGAACCCCTTAGCAAATTAGATGTGCCACATAGAAGGATTTCCTAACTACTTTGGCAATATGATTGTCAAAGGAGAAATTACTATCTACCTGGGTCCCCAGATCTCTTATTACCTCTTCTGTATTAAGGGGGCTGCCGCCTATGTGGTAATTCGTGGGTGTTTTGTTTTTCCCAAACAGGATGACTATACATTTTTTGGCATTTAGCTTGAGGCCATGACTTTGACACCAGGTGTCTGTCTGAGTAAGGCCTTTTTGAAGGATGTCCGTGTTAGCCGGAGAGTCAGTTATGGCTCCCAGTTTTCAGTCATCGGAGAACTTGGTTAGCCATAGTCCTCCTGTGTTTGCCTGTACTTCTGAGAAATATATGCCAAGCAGTAGGGGTCCCAGAACCGAGCCTTGCGGGACACCACTTGGGACTGGTTTAGAGTCGGACTTGGAGCCCGCTATTCTTACCGTGTGAGCTCTGTCTGTAAGCCAGTTGGCAACCCATCTTGTGATGTAGGGGTTTATGTTCAGGCTGCTGAGTTTTTCTATAATACCCGAGTGAGGAATGGTGTTGAACGCCTTGGCGAGATCAAGGTAGGATGTGTGAACCACCTTTCCCTCGTCTATGGACTTGGTGACTGTCTCGAAGAAGTCAATCAGGTTTAGTAGGCATGATCTGCCCTTAACAAAGCCAAACTGATTTATTCTGATTGTGCAATATGGCCTGCCCGTTTTTTTTTGTTAGGAGTGAGGACCAGTGCTGTCATATTGTCTATGGTGATTTTAAGAGGTCTGCTTGGCTATTTAGATCTGTTTATCCTAATGTAGTCAGGATAGTGATGACATAAGCAAGGTAGTTATTGATTTTATTAACCACTTTCTTTGTTTTTTTCACAGAATGTAATCACAACAGCAATAGCATTTGTCATATGTTTTTTCAGTATCTTAGAGTTAGATGATGTGTGTATATGCACACACATGCACAAGCAGACTTTTTTAGATTATTTATATAGATTTGCTCACTTGATTAATATTATTATTGTTGCTCGTGTAAAGCCAGTAACAATCTTATTATTGTTTGATATAAAGAAAATGTTATTTGTCTAATACTATGCAATGTAAGTGTATAACACCAATTGTTTGCACAAATCAGAAATGTTTTTCTAGCATGCATCTTTAATTGAAGTCAGAGGTGTAGCTAGCTAATCTGGCATCCAGTACTGTCTGACAATCTGGTGTCCACCCCCCAGAAAAGAAGTCCTCACTTCAGAACTGAAAAAAAAAGAAAAAAACCCAACTCCTACTACATACAACACTATAACAAACAACTTGCTGCAACTTATACCACATGGAAAGCCCTGAAGTGCTTCAGTCCTGATTGCAGAAGTGGCATCGACATTCATTTCTGTGCCGTAGTCAGTGCTGCACTGCAAATTGATTAGCATTTGCCAAACGCTTCCACTAACACCATGTACCTGGAGTGACTTCTTCTTACATTCCACCATCAGTTATACCTCTGACTAAAGTCGTACTGATTATTTGAAGTGGTACAATCTAGGAATGAGTGGTTCACACTGGAAGTGCCGCAAACTATACTAAAGTAGACAGTTTGTAAATTTAAAGCAGGACCATAAATCAGAGTTTTCTGAGTTGCAAATTATACTTCAGTAACTGAATATTATTTCCTTTTTTTGTTTGTTTCAGTGCCTCAATATGCACAGTGAAATATTATGAAGCCTGATATACTACTTTATTTTTTTTTTTATTGCAGACAGAGTAACAGAAGTTCATACAGACATTTATGTTACCAGTTTTGGACCTGTTTCAGACACAGATATGGTGAGTAATGGAGCAGACTTAACATTGCAAGTAGCAGAACATGTGCTGACAAATCAACTTTGTATTAAACTGTATTCATCTGTTTATGTACACAAACACACACACATATCTGTATAAGTAAGTGTGTGTGTGTGTGTGTGTGTGTGTGTGTGTGTGTGTGTGTGTGTGTATGTATGGGAGCCATGTTTAATTGAAAAATTTGGTAAGCTAAGCAGGTGGTCAAAAGGTGTACGAGATGGCACAATTCTTGGAGTTGAGTAATATGTTCTTTTCTGATACCGTGCAGTCTCGGAGTGACTGCATGTAAATACCAAAGTGTGTGTGTGTGTGTGTGTGTGTGTGTGTGTGTGGGGGGGGGCAAGAAGCTTTTTTTTTTTTTTTTGGCTTTTTTTTAATTTCACATTTGCTTGCACCAAGGTTATTGCTCATCAATTTGCATTTTTGACATTTTGACTGTTGACATTTGGATCTTTTAATTATATTCCATAGAGCCGTATAGATAGATATAGATATACTGTTACTACTGGTGGCATTCCAACTGCTTGTAACTGATCATTGGCAACTGGACACTTTTATGTGTGTTTGAATTTCAGCAGACTCAAGTATACCCCTCCATCTTTAAATGCACCTCATCTGACCTGGTACAATCTAGGAGGTAGTATATATACAGATTGTAGGTCTGTTGGGTACTTCCTAAGGAAAGGGGTACAGGAGAGTGCAGCATTTCCGCAAAATGCTGTTATTTTCTCTTTTTTCTTTTCCTTCTCGTATCACAGGTAGCTATACTCTTTGACAGGTGCTAGATATTATGTGACATGAGTAGATATTACTACTTCATATAATCTCTCTCTTTCTGTGTGTGTGTGTGTGTGTGTGTGTGTGTGTGTGTGTGTGTGTGTGTGTGTGTGTGTGTGTATATATATATATATATATATATATATATATATATACACACACACATACACATACAGGTCCCTTTCTGAAGCACGAGTTTTCAGAAACTCGAAATTCATATTGTTGACATGATATGATCGAGTTTCTGAAAACCTGAAGCTTCTGATTGGAGATCGCAGTATAGTGAGGCTCGCTGAATTTACCGATGTTCTTCATCTCACATTGCTGCAGTCCTTACACTTGGGTAGTCCGCTGTCCTCGGTCGGCCCGAATATCAAAGTATAAGGCTGACGTCGGTCAAGGCGCATTAGACTGACATCAGGACGTCAGGGTACAAATGCGCATGACCGACGTCATATCCTCAGTCTTTTTTGCCGCATGGTCCGATGCAGAAGCAGCGTTGCAAGTGCCGTTCGGCGTTCTGAAATTTTTCGAATTCGGAGTTTCAGACCGAGTCAAAGTTGGCTAAGTACCCCGTTGGGGAATATTTTAGTTTTTTCTTGCCTCAGTGGTTTACCGGATGTCAGAAAAAGTGACCAGGGGGAGACTTTGTTATTGCAGGATGTGGCCTCTCAGGAGGCAGGTCAGGCTGAAGGGGCCTCTCAGGTTACTGTACTCCCCTCCCTTCCTAGGGTGGTTAGGCCTTCTTCTGTTTCCAAGGCTTCTCCCAGAGGCAGGCCAGGTTTAGCTTCAGTTGGTGTCACTCCTAGTTCTTCAGGATCTGTGCCCAAGAAGCATATGCTTAAAATGGCAGAAGATTTGATTACTTTGATTAGAGGTTCTTTGCCCCCTCCTGATAAGAGACCTAGGGTGGAACCTGAGTTGGGGAGTTTTGAGCAGGCTTCGGATGTTTCAGAGTCTTCGGCTGAAGACTTGCAGGAGTATTCTCCTTATTCTGATTCTGATGTGGATGATTCTACTCCTTCTGCTTCTCCTCCTGAGGATTTTTCTTTTCAGAGACTCTTCACTCCATGAGGGAGCATTTTAAGTGGGAAGGTCAGGACTTCTCTGATTCCAGGAAAAGGCTTAGGAATTTTTGTTTTACCCCAGCATAGGCCTTTGGCTATACCTCCTGTTCTGGATGTTGTGGAAGATGTGTTTGCAGAGGCTTCTCTTAATCCTGATTCTTTGCCTCCTGCTCCTGTTAAACCGGATAGGTATTACAGGGTGCCTGAAGCTCATAAGTATCTTTTAAGAGTCCTAGGGCGGACCCAGAAACTGTTAGTCAGGGGCCTAAGGGTGTTAAGGCTTCTGTTGTTAAAAATCCGGTTCCTCCAGATAAAGAGGCCAGGGCTTTGGATAGATGGGGAAAGAAAGTCTATACTTCTTCCACCCTTGCTATGAGGGCTTTGAATTGCCAGTTTCACATGTTGAAATACCAGAACTATCTACTTTCTCAATTGAAGTCTAAGGTAGATGCTCTGGCGGAAGGTATTGAGTGTAAAGAGTTACAAGATTTAGTACATGTTTCTGAACAGGTGGGTAAGCATTCTTTGCAATGTGGTTTTGATGCTGTACAGGCCTCATCTAGGGTGGCTGCCACTGGGTCAGTTCTTCGCAGGCACGCCTGGCTGAGGGATCAGAATTTATCTGACCATGTTAAGACAAGGATTTTAGATGCTCCTTTACAATCTGATGTGTTGTTTGGTTCACCTGTTGAGGCAGTCTTAAAGAAAATGGAAGACAAGGCTAAGTCTATGCAGACTGTTAAAGATTTTTTGCAGGTTCAGCCTCCAAGTTTAGTAGAAATTGGCCTACCAAGGGGTGGACGTATCCTTCTTATGATTCCCAGTCTAGGGGTAGATCTAGGCGTGGTAGGGGCAGAGCTCAGGGCTCTTTCAGGCCTAGAACAGGGAGTTCTCCTGCACAGTCTTCGGGTGAGGGCAGGGGTCAGTCCTTTCGTAAACAGACCCAATGACCTACCTTTTCAGCTGCCAGAGCCTTCTCGTCTGGCAGCACCTTTGGGAGGAAGGTTGACACTTTTCAAGGAAAATTGGAGTTTAATTACCCAAGACAGATGGGTATTGGATATCATACACCAAGGTTACAGGTTTTATTTCCATACCTTGCCTCCTTTCAAAGGCATGCCAGACGTTCCTCCTCAGCAAAGAATAGAGGCTCACAAACAAATTTCTCTGTTACTTCAAATAGAGGCCATACAGCCAGTCCCTATGTCAGAAGTGGGCCTAGGATTTTATTCTCGCCTGTTCCTAGTACCAAAGAAGGGGAACACGTGGAGACCAATTTTGGATTTATCTATCCTCAACACTTATCTGGACATTCCCAAGTTCAAAATGTTGACATTACAACAGCTTTTACCTCTGCTGGGCAAAGATCATTGGATGGTAACTTTGGATCTCAAGGAGGCTTACCTTCATGTTCCTATCAGACAGAGTTGCAGGAAGTATCTGCGTTTTCGGGCTGGGACTTCTCATTATCAGTTCTCTGCATTGCCCTTTGGCTTATCTACTGCGCCCAGAGTGTTCACAAAAGTTCTGGCTCCAGTGATAGCTTTCTTCAGGCTAAAAGGAATACAGATCTATCCTTATTTGGACGATTGCCTGATTCTGGCTCAAGGAAGGGACGAACTTCTTCATCATTTGGAATATGTGATAGCAGTGCTAAGATGCCTGGGGTATTCTGTGAACGAAATAAAGTCCAGTCTAGTACCCTCTCAGGACATGTGCTTTCTGGGTGTAAGACTGAATACAGCATCCCAGATGGCCTTTTTGACCCCAGACAAACAAAAGAATCTTTCCCTTTACTTTCATCAATTGTCTCATCAGTCCAGGCTGACTGCAAGGACAGTCCTTCAAGCCTTGGGGTTCATGGCATCTTGTATTCTGGTGCTTCCCAATGCCAAACTGCATATGAGGAAGCTACAATGGTATCTCAAAATGTATGGACACAGCACTGCCAGGATCTGGACACTGTCATTCAGATAATACCTTGCATTCAAAAGGAATTTTTGTGGTGGGCTCAGGAATGTCACCTAAACAAGGGACTCTCTGTGACCCGGCCAGAGGCGAGTCAGATTCTAACGACAGATGCCTCAGACAAAGCTTGGGGAGCTCATCTAAATGGAAAGTGGATACAAGACAAGTGGCCTGCCAGACTACAACATCTACATATCAACTTGAAGGAGATGTTAGCAGTCCAGTTTGCATTAATAGCTTTCAAGGAGTTACTTCTTCCAGGGCAGGTGTTGATTCTAACAGACAACACAACTGTCATGTGGTACATCAACAAGCAAGGGGGAACACATTCTTATCCTCTATGCAGGCAAGCAATGATTTTGTGGGAGACTGCTCTCAGTTTACAGCTAAATCTTCAGGCAAGGTTTCTGCCAGGAGCACAGAACTCCTTAGCAGATGTGTTGAGCAGACGAATTATGGATCCCCACGAGTGGAAATTGGATCCTCGTGTATTTCAGAAATTGACAGTGTCATGGGGAACTCCAGACATAGATCTGTTCGCTTCTCCACTAAACCACCAGCTGCCAAAGTTTTGCACGAAAAGGTTTCATCCCACAGCTTGGAAAGTGGATGCTCTTTCTTTCAACTGGAGCAATCTTCATGTGTATGCCTTTCCTCCTCTGCCTCTCCTCCCAAAGGTACTTCTAAAGGTCAGACAGGACAAGCCAAGGATGATTTTAATAGCTCCAGATTGGCCTCGACAGCACTGGTACCCATTACTGAGAAGTCTGGTACGGGAGCCTCCATGGCCTTTGCCTTCGATTCCACACCTGTTGTCTCAGGAGGACAGTCATTTACTCAATGTCAAGCTTCACTCTCTTCACCTAACAGCCTGGCATATTCTGTTTTGAACCATAGAGGGTCTCAACTTCCACAGCAAGTTTTGAATGTTATTTTGGAAGCTAGAAGGCCTAGTACAAGGAAAGTGTACGCAGATAAATGGAAGAGATTTTTATTTTGGAGTGCAGCAAAGGATTTTGATGTTTCTGAGCCTAATTTAAGTATGGCTCTTCAATATCTTACTGAGTTACTGGACAAAGGTTTGTCCTTCTCTTCTATTAAGGTTCATGCTGCAGCAATTTCGGCTCACTATGACTGTGACCCACCATTGTTTTCTCATCCTTTGTTCAAGCAATTTCTTAGAGGGGCAAAGAATATAAGACCCCACGTAGAGCTCCTACTCCTGCTTGGGATCTCAATTTTGTGTTGGAGAAACTCACTCTACAACCTTTTGAGCCTGCAGCTACTACTGAGTTGAAATATTTATCATGGAAGACTGCTTTTTGTTGGCCATTACCTCTGCAAGAAGGGTTTCTGAATTGCAGGCCCTTATGGCGGTTGAGCCTTTCTTAATTTTCCATAAGGATAGGGTATCTTTGCGTACTAATCCTTCCTTTATGCCTAAAGTGGTTTCTAGTGTGGCTTTAAACCAAACTATTCATTTGCCTACTTTTTATGCAAATCCCCAGAATAAAGGGGAAAAGATTTTGCACACTTTAGATGTACACAGGCAGTTGCGATATTATTTGAGCAGAACTAAAGGGTTCAGGCAGTCTCAGCAGTTTTGTTTCTTTTGCTTTGAGTTCTCAGGGCAAGCCTGTGTCAAAACAAACTATTTCTAAATGGATTGGGTTTTGCATTGCTTTCTGTTATTCCCATCATGGCAAGGAGATTCCAGCTGGGATTAGGCCTCATTCCACTAGGGCTACTGCCACTTCGACAGCCTTTTTAAGGGGGGTGGCAACTAAAGATATTTTGGAGGCAGCTACTTGGAGTTCAGTGCATACTTTCTCTAAGCATTGTCACCTTCCACTTTACTCTAAATCTAGGGCTGGTTTTGCCACTGCTATTTTACAGGGCATTTTGGCAGCTCCTGCTTCTTTATAGTTTTGCCATCCTCCCTTACCTCTGCTTTGGGATTCTACCCAAGTGTAAGGACTGCAGCAATGTGAGATGAAGAACATAGTACAGTTTTGTACCTACCATAAATGTAGATGTTCGAAGATCCACATTGCTGCAGTCCAATTTACCCTCCCTCCTTCCCCTCTGTGTTTAGAGGCGGTTGTGTGGGTTGGGTTGTAAATATTGTGTATATTGTATACTTTGTACATATTATTAGTGCTAGGGTGGTTGGTTGGTTGTTTGCTGTCTTTTGGTTTTGACCTTTCTTTTTAGGGTCTTCTGACATCTGGGGCAAGAAAAGACTGAGGATATGACGTCGGTCATGCGCATTTGTACCCTGACGTCCTGATGTCAGTCTAATGCGCCTTGACCGACGTCAGCCTTATACTTTGATATTCGGGCCGACCGAGGACAGCGGACTACCCAAGTGTAAGGACTGCAGCAATGTGGATCTTCGAACATCTACATTTATGGTAGGTACAAAACTGTACTTTTTCCCCATACCTCTCAAACTCCTATATATATAAGAAAACTATTTATCAGCTCCCCCAACAGCATTTGCAGCTATGGACGCCTCCACTATGGGGAATGGAGAAGCTCATTTAGAAGGGAAGATTGTCTAAGGTCTGCAGAATCAAGGAGAGGTCAACCTACATGCCAACATCTTCGAGGTGAGAGCACTTCTCCTAGCATTGCAGGAATTTCAGTATTTCTTGCCTTCAAGAGTGATAGCTATACAGTTAGGTGATATGTCAGTGGTATGGTACATCAACACACAAGAGGGACTCAAATATTTTCACCTTTGCTGACAGGCCATGAAAATGTAGCAGTAGGCTCTAGATTCAAGTTGACTTCAAATAACAATGCTCATTTTGGGGAGGTTCAACTTACTAGCATATAGACTCAGCAGGTCCATCCTATTACCTCATAAATGGTCCCTCAACCTAACAGTGTCTCAGAACGTTTTCAGTTTGTGGAGTCTGCATTGTTGTAACTTTTTTGCCTCTCCCTCTAGTATCAAGTTCAGAAGCTTCTTTGCCTAGTTACTCCACAAGGACAATCTCCCAGGGATGTAGTCTGCCAGTGGCCACCTGGTCTTCTATACAACTTTCTGCCCCTACCCCTAATAACAATGTTCCTCCAGACGGCATCTGCCTGTAAATCACAAATGATCCTCATTGCTCCTTAACCTTTTCCACATCTGCTGTCTCACCACTCTGGTTAGTCTTATTTGAACCTTCAGAATCTCATGTTTATCACATGATCTCTCCACTTCCTCTAATGGCCAGACACTCTTCCTTTTCTGAGAATGTAACGCATATTCTATCTGCATTTTAAAAGATGTCTGCTCAAAAGATTTACAAGAGAAAATGAAAACGTTTCTCTGCCTGGGCCATTAGTCAAGGTCTGAACTCATTTTGGCTCCATTGAAGATGTTTTACAGTTCCTGTCTTCTCTATTTGAATCAGGTTTCAGTTACACCACCATTAAAGTGCAACTGTCTACTCTTTCCAGCTACCATCCAAGATGTTCTTCGTGTTTCACTGTTGCAGTCATCACCAGTGGGTTTATCCCTACTGTGGTAGCTTTTGGCCGGTCTGAATACCAGAGCCAATGTTTTTCTGCGTCAGCTGCTGTCGCTTGTAGACTAACAGCAGGTCATCAGTGCTGTAAAGCAGGGTAGCTGACACCATTACATCAGTCTTTCTTGCCGTGGAGCCCATAGCACATGCATTTCGCAAGTGTGCCGGTCGGTCGCTACCCGAGCTCGGATCATAGCTGAAAACATCTAAAGCTAAGTACCCTGTTGGAGATCTCTTTTTCTTGCACTAACCGATGTCAGAAAAAGTTAACAATTGTCTCACCTGTGGAAAGCAGATCCCACACAGAGTCTTCGATTCATACTAAATCACTTGTTTAGGCCCAGACCACGATGTCGCCCATTGCCAGATCTGTGCCCTCTTTAACGCAAGAACCATTCATCATAGAGCTCTTTTTTGGACAGGCATTTTTGCCCTCTGTCTTCACAAATGGCGTCGGTCAGCCAACAATCCGTAGAGCCTCCAAAAAAGCGTAGGGATAAAGATAGAGACAGACCACACAAGGCTAAATCTTCTGACGACTCTTCTGTTAAGCAGGTCATCAGTTTTCCGGAATTCAGTGAGGGGCTTTCGCAGCCCCTGATGCCCAGTGTGATAGCTATGCAGGCCTCCACTGAGACCTTTTTGGAGTCCAGTATGCCACAGAAGTCTTTTTCATCTTCAGAGCCTTTGGTTGTCTCTGCCTCAGTTGGATTCGGAGTCACAACGCAGGCACCGGCTTCCAAGGAGATCTTTCTCACTACAAATTCTGGTCAGAAACCGACATCTTCACACTTGACTATTGTTTCTCTCAGATCAATGAATACTCTTAGGCCTAGAAACCAGGCCACCCCTAGAAAATCTACCTCTAGCCACCATCTTACTCCCGCCCTTCCACCCCAGGCCCAAATGCTTAAGATGGCGGAGGATCTTAATTCCCTTATCAGGGGCAGTCAAGCCACAACTTGTAAAAGGAAAAGACACCCTTCTCCTGAACTATTGACAGAGCAAGATTCTGATGAATCTGATTATTCAGATTTTGAAGAAGAACAATAACCTCTAACAGCTTATGAGAACTCAGATGCAGAGAAATCCATCCCTTCTGCCTCCCCACCGGAAGACCTCTTCTTTGGGGAAACCCTCCACACCCTCAGGGAACATTTCCGATAGGAATCTCAGGATTTTCCTCAGTCTAAAAAAGGCTAAGAGATTTCTTCACCTACTCCAGCACGGACCCCTTGCCACCCCCTTATTTTAGAAGTGGTGGATGATGTTTTCCATGAATCCAGTTTAGCCCCTGATACCCTCCCACCTGATCCCAATATATCAGACAGGTATTACAGAGTACCAGACTCTCACAAGTTTCTGTACAGAAACCTTGCTGCAGACCCAGAGATCATTACACAAGGACCTAAAGGAGCCAGGGCTAGTTCTGCAAAGAATCCTACACCTTCTGATAAGGATGCCAGAGCTCTGGACAGATGGGGTAAAAAATTTTACACCTCTGCAACCTTAGCTATCATAGCTCTCAACTGTCAGTTCCATATGTTAAAATAACGACAGCACACTTTGGAACTATTAAAGCAAAATATTTCTACCTTTCCTGACTGTGCCAGTTCTAAGGAGTTATCAGATTTATTGTACTCTACTTGTCAAGTGGCAAAGCACTCTTTACACTGTGGATATGACACACTAGAAGCCTCTAGCAGGACAGCAGTATCTGGATCTGTCATTAGGAGACATGCATGGTTGAAGGAACAACCTCTACCTGATCATGTCAAGTCTAAATTAATCGATGCACCTTTGGATAAAGACTGCTTTTTTGGATAAAAGCAGAAGAGGTGCTTAAAAAGATGGAAGACAAGCAAAATCTATGCAAACAGTAAAATATTTCTTTCAGGTTCAACCTCTTAGATTCAGCAGGAATTTCCCCGCTAAGCACTGGTCCTTTCCTGCTCCTAGCCGATGGGGGAAAGCTAAGCCCCGCAGGGACAGGCCACCCAGGTCTCTACAACAGGGACAACAGAGAACCAAACAGTGGTCCATGTCTGCCTCTAAGGCAGGAGTTCTAAGCCATCCCTCTATGGCAAACACTCTCAATGACTCCCCCCCCCCCCCCACCGCCTTGCTCTCACCAAAAAGCTCAGGGGAAGGCTTTCCTTCTGCAAAGAAAATTGTCTGTCTGTAACAAAGGACCAATGGGTCTTAAAGATCATTTTTCAGGGATACAAATTCACTTTCACTGAACTCCCACTTCCCAGAGGGTACCCATACTTACCTGTGAATCAGTGGGCAGAGGCATTAAAACAAGTCCAAACTCTCATAGCCCAGGGGGCAGTAGAACCTGTTCCTGCAAATGAAACAGGCAAAGGCTTTTATTCCAGGCTTTTCCTTGTTCCCAGAGAGGAGGCCACTTGGTGCCCCATCCTCAATCTGTCCATTCTGAGCACATCCCTGGTGGTCCCCAAATTCAAAATGCTAACCTTGCAGAAGCTGCTGCCTATGCTGACAAAAAATGCCTGGTTAGTGACCCTGGACCTAAAAGATGCCTACCTCTACATCCCCATAAGGGAGTCCTGCAGGGAATTCCTGTGTTTCAGAGCAGGCTCACAGTACTTTCAGCTCTCTGCTCTTCCCTTTGGCTTATCTACTGCTCCCAGGGCTTTCACCAAACGTTTGGCCCTGGCCATAGCATTTTGCCGACAGAGAAATGTACAGATTTACCCTTATCTGGACGACTGCCTCATTCAGGCAGAGTGCAAAGAAAAGCTGCTCCAGGACCTCCACTTTGTCAGAACCCTCCTAGCTTCCTTGGGGTTCACCATCAGCGAGAAGAAATCAAAGCAAACTCCCTCCAGGAGGATCATTTTCCTGGGAGCACTGCTGGACATAGCCTCTAAAATGGCCTCTCTATCCCCAGAAAAACAGAGCTTCCTGCCTCTCTACTTTACCCAGATAGCATCCAAAAGTCACCTCACAGTGAGGAAGCTCCTGCAAGCCTTGGGGTATATGACATCTTGCATCCTTCTAATTCCTCTAGCCAGGTTTCACATGAGGAAACTTCAGTTATATCTAAAGAACTTTTGGTGTCAACACTCACAGCCTCTAGAGACCTCTTTCCCTCTGATCCCGAGTTTATCTGGTGGGCAGGGGCCTGTGCCAAGAACCAGGATCTCCCCTTCATCCTCCACCCTACCGGGCATACCATCACCACCGATGCCTCAGACATTGCTTGGGGCACCCACCTAGCAGGCATGTGCACCCAAGGTCTTTGGGATGCCCGACACCTTCCCTTACATATCAGCCAGAAGGAAATGATGGCAGTGCAAAAGGCTCTGACATCCTACCAACTTCATCTCAAGCCAGGGGTTCTCCTTATCAAAACAGACAACACCACAGCAATGTGGTACATCAACAAGCAGGGAGGGACACAATCTTACCCTCTGTGCAGGCTAGCCATGAACCTCTGGCTGACTGCCTCCTCCATTAGATTACACCTAATAGCCCAATACCTATCAGGGATCAACAACACCCTGGCAGACCACTTAAGCAGACATTTACTGGACCCATACAAATGGCTGCTCCACAAAAAAATCTTTTTGCAAGTCACTCATGTGAGGAAATCCAGAGGTGGATCTCTTTGCTTCGCACCTCAACCACCAGCTAAAGAACTTCTGTACCATGGAGTATCACCACCTAGTAGAAAGGTGGATGCTTTGACCTTCCCCTGGAACTCACTCTTCGTGTACAGATTCTCCCCTCTGCCTCTTATTCCCAAGGTACTCATAAAGATAAGGAGAGACCCAAGGCCATCCTGATTGCTCCAGATTGGCCCAGACAACATTGGTACCCCTTGCTGCGGAGCCTGACATCACAGCCTCCAAGGCAGCTGCCCCAGATCCCAAACCTCTTGACTCAAGCAGGAAAGGGATGCTGCACCCAGACTTGCAGACTGTCAAACTATCAACTTGGCTGATACTCCCAAGGTAAGCATGGGGCTTCTGCTAAGCAAGTAGGTCCTAGACATTATCACAGATGGTAGAAGGCCCAGCACCAGAAAATCTTATGCAGGGAAATGGAAAAGATTCTGCTCCTGGAGCGAGTCCAGAGGGGCCAGTTCCTCACAACCTTCTGTCCTTCTTATCCTGGACTATCTAGGTCTATTCATACTCATTCCACTAGGGCAGCCTCCATTTTCACAGCATTCCTCAGAGGAGTTCCCACCAGGGACATTTTGGAAGCGGCCACCTGGACCTCAGTCCATACCTTTACAAAGCATTACCACTTCCTTCTTTTCTCTAATGTTAGGGCAGGGTTTGCCTCTGAAGTTCTGCAGGGGTTGCTTACCCATGCCTAGGTCTCTAACTAATCCTTCCACCCTTCTCCTCAGCTGTGAGAATCTCCCACAGGTGATGACTGCAACAGTAAAACACAAAGAACATAGTACAGTTGTGTACACTTACCATAAATATAGATGTTTGAGTGTATTCACTGTTGCAGTCCTGGTTTCTCTCCCTCCTTCCCCCTTATATCCTCTTTCATTAGGGAGACATAAGCTTCTTGGGGTGGTTGTTAACCACCAGGACTACTTTGCCATATTTTCTGGAGCTTTTGACAGGTTAGGGCAAGAAAAACTGATGTAATGGCATCAGCTGCCTTACTTTATAGCACTGTCGACCTGACATCAGTCTACAAGTGACAGCAGCTGATGCAGAAAAACATTGACTCTGGTATTCGGGTCGGCCGAGGGCTACCACAGCAGGGATAATGCCACAGGTGATGACTGCAACAGTGAATACACTCGAACATCTACATTTATGATGTGTACACAACTGTACTTTTTCAAAATAGTATATTAGATTCACATAAGTTTTGTAAAGCTGTTCTTAAATTAGTGGTTCTCCCTTGTCCCACCGTTAAGTACCCTACCCCATATTGCAACTTGAATTTAGTTCTGAAAACGGTAAAAAAAAAATCATTTAAACCAGCTTCATCTTCAGACCTAAATAATTTATGTTGGAAAACAATATTCCTTATGGCTGTTACATCAGCCAGGCAAACATCAGACTTGCATGTCCTGCCTGTTTCTCGGCCTTACTTTATCTTCCAAAAAGAGAGATTTACTTTAAGAACCCACACTTCCTTTATTCCTAAGGTGGTTTCCAGTAAACATTAATATATCCATCTGCTTGGCTTGTGTTATTTCCAAATTACTCTAACAAGGGAGAGTACCTGTTGCATATTCTACACAGAATCATCATTCAGAAAGGATACCCCATTTGTCTACTCTACCAGTGCAAGTTTTTGAGTTCAAGACCTGAGGATTATTTGACAAGATCCATGGCTACATCTGCTGCTTTTTCTAAAAATTCCTGCATTGATGATTCTGCAGCAGCCACTTGGTCTACAATACTCACCTAAAACATCACATTATTTCTAGGACCAGAGCAGCCTTTGGTGGATTGATGCTTAGAGGTATCCTGCCATGGTTCCACCTGAAATCTAAGGTAGCTTGGGATTCTGTCCCAGCAGTTAGATCAATTGGACTGATGAAGTAGAACATGGAACTTATATACGTAACATAACATGTATCCTTTTCAATCATATCCATCCAGTACAGTATCCCTCCCTCCCTTTATTCTTCTTCCAAATTGTCACTTTCCTATCATTTTCAGTATATTATTGCTGTTTCCATAGTGTATGTGGGTGCTAGGCAACAATCTCCATCTGAAGAGGAGGTTCACAGGGGATTATGGGAAAGTTTGCAGTTGCTTGATGCACTAGAGCACTTGCTAATGGCTGGATCACATCTGAGGAGCAGTTCAGTACTCAATATTTATATCAGACAGACTTAGGTAAAACGCATCCAGTGTTATGGCAAGCTCATAACTTCCATTTTTGAGTGGAGGGCTGGAAGAAATGCTGTATACCAAAACAGATACAGCTATTATTACAAACTGGTAATGTAATTCCACTGTGATTAACTAAGTTACAAAAAGGTGAAGAATCAACTTGCCAAGGAGAACTGGTCCAGAATTCAACCCAGTGACAAAATTCAGTGTATTTTTTTTTGCAGGAGGCAAGCCCCCTGCATCCTCAGTGTAGAAGGCAAGCTGTCACATTTCCCATTTACTAACTCCACAGTCACACCAAAGAAAAGAACAGTTAAATATGTGAAAACAAATGAATAATTTCCAGCACACACTTAGTACCCACATGAGGATTTCAACATCAGTAAGCTGATCTGTGCAAGGTAGAGCCTCAACCGGTTTGGGTTCTGTGAAATACAGGTAAGCAATGAAACAAATTAAACTTCAATATACAAAAGACCAATAAAAATGAGAATGTACTTTGGCAACAGTAGCATTTTGCAGTTATCTTTGAAGAAGATGTTGAATTAGCTGTCATGATAGCAGAGGATGCATTGCAGAATGGTCAGTGAAGTGGGCTCTTTATTGTATGTTTAGTATCTGGAGGTGCCACACATCACTGGTCTTCACTGAATTTAGTTTAGTAGATCAGACCAACAAGCACAGCATATGCATGTAAGTTGTTTGTACAGACAGTTGGGTATTTCGCATTTGTATGTAGTGTTCATAGGCATCTCAGCTTTGGAAGCTGGCAAATGGGTCCAGTCATTGGCAGGATGGCCAATGTAGTGTTGGTTACTGCAGCAATGATCTAATGATGAGCAGCATTGTGTGTGTGTGTGTGTGTGTGTGTGTGTGTGTGTGTGTGTGTGTGTGTGTGTGTGTGTGTGTGTGTGTATTTTTCCTGGCTTAAGACTTGAAACTTTTGGATTTCCTAACAACTTGTCCTGCCCTTAGTTGTCACCTAGCACTTGTACATTGAGCAAGTCATGAACCACTAATAATTTCTAAAAGATATAATTGTCTCTCGTACTGAGTGATCCCTGGTTTTGTAGTCATTGTTGAGTGCTTGGTCATTAGTGCTCATATTAAGAAAGTACTGTTTGTGAATAAAGAATGCTGATTGACTTTTCAAGTCATTATACAGTATGTTGTATCTCTTGTGAAATTTATAGGCCAGAAGTGAATGATATAGAACATTTTTTCATTACATGACTTCACCCCTTTTTATGGGTAGTATACAATCAGTCTCTCAATGGACTCATATATGAAAGCATTCCAACTTGCTGTAAGATACCAGCAGCATGTAATTAGCTATTCTGTTTCTTCTTGCATATTCAGAAACAGCACAGTCAGCTGAAGCTACTTTATGATGGCTGTACATTAACAACAACAGCAACTTTATCAAACCTGTAAATGCAGTTTGGTTTAAAACATTGTTTTTAGATGAGAAATACATATACACAAACTATAACTGGATATTGTGTCGTGGCAAAAGTTCATTGTCAATTATATGTGTAAATAAAATGAATTTATCAACAGAAAAAACATTTATTTTAAATAAAAAGCATGGTTGTGTGTAACTGTCAAATGACCTGTTTAAAGAATTTAAAAAGAAAACAAAAGTCAAACAGGTGAAGGATGAGAAAAATGCAATCTAATGTTTTTTACAGAATCTCCACTGGATAATGTTTTGCTTGAAGGTTAATAACTCATAGGAGCCGTGACTCTGTGGCTCATATCAAAATGAGTTGCAGTTAGAATTACTTTGTTCGCTACTACCAGTGGAATGCCAGGGTTTCAAATAACAAAAGTGCTGGGTAATAGTATGCGTTCAAATCACTGCTGGGTTCTTGTGCCCTTTTATCTCATTTATTTGGTAGAGCTCCAAGATAAAAAGAAATAAATGCCGGTATTGTTTTTCCCACCTTAAAATCATGGTATGTCCTTTGTGAAAAGCGCATTCATTTGTTTTTGTTCTCCTAGCAATACATTTTTCTGTGATGGTCTTTTTCTTCTGGTATGTGCACTTTTCATTTTTGTCTTTTCTATGCGTGGACAAGTAATGTTGGCGTGTCTGCTTCTTGTGTTTCGTTAAAATGGTAGACTGGCTGATGTATGGCCAACAGAAGGAAGAATGGCTGTTCTGCAGTATCTCAGTATATGCCGGAATCATTTCATTAGTGTGCTGTTATTTAATCAGAACTATGAACAGTAGTGCTTCCTCTGGAATATTTCTGCCATTTTAAGTGCTATAGCGAAATGGTGAAAGATTATTCTTTTACTTGTTTTGACAGATATACACATACTTGAGATTCTACTATCTGTTTTACCTAATGGCTATTAGCTACTGCACTGTGCAGGTGAAGGTTGCCTGTGCAGGTACCTTGTCTTAAAAATGTTAATAAGGATATCTTGAAGCATTACAGAGATATTAGGGGTATCCCGAAAGATCCATAATGCGGTCACATGTGCTAAGTATTATAGAAGAAATAGCAGAATTAGCATAATATGGCATGATCCTGCTTAGATATTTGTTTTAGAACTGGCAGAACAATAGCATGCTGTAAAAGGTCTGCATAGAAACTGTTATCAGCATTAATAGGAGGCAGCACATTGCAGCGGTGCCTGTGCTATGCGTGATTATGTGACCAAGATGAGAAGCACATTAAGTTGCTGTTCCCAACAACATACATGCTCATTTGTGCAGTAAAACTCCTCACAGCTGTATGTGACTGCTTTGAGCAGGTGTAGGGCCATCATAGCAAAGTGGCAGCCTAGATTTTCATTGAAATTAGGATAAAAAGGGAAGATAGAACAGCGAACAGAGAGGTAGCAAGCAGAGTGTCATGCACAGAGGTATTCTGAAGGGAAGACGGGAGGAGGAGCTTGGGCAGTTTTGTGTTTCAGGGACAGGCGACTATCTTACATTTTTTTCAAGAAAGGATGTCTAAGAGTATGTGTAGGAGGGAAGCAGGGAATGCAGAACATAGCAGGGGCAGACAAACCAACATACAGTAACATCAATGACAAATGTGTTGTGAAAACCAAAGGAGGGGATACCTGTGGAGAGATGCAGACAGACTGAAGGATAACAACTGATGACAGAGAAGATTGTGCCCCTGACAGGGTATGTCGGTGGAGCACAAGGAAAGAGAGCACTGTGATGGAGAATAAGGAAGGGTATGATGTTCCTGTTAGAGAAACCCAAAGTAGACCCACCCAAAGTAGACCCACCCAGGAGTCAGTCATCCCAGTGGCTGACATTCTTGACATGTTCTGGCTTTGGTTGTCCAATGGATAGGGTCAGTCAGCTCTGCAAGTGTATATCAACAGAGGAACTTGAGGTATCATATTAGTTTGGTTGTCTAGATACCAGCCCACCTCTACTATAACCAATTACTGCAGCTGATGCTTGGTGACCCAGGGGAACTCCCCTGCGAAACTCCTAGGTACTGAGCTTCTAATATTCACTTGAGAGTTGCCTGCAGAGGGCACAAATGAACCTTTCAGATCACCTTTTAGAGGGGGAGATTCATGACTCTACACAGAGACAGATCTGAGAACTGCTGTTAACACAGCAACAGGCATGTTGATCACTGAGGGCTGCCACCTTACGTCCTCCTGCACCACAGCTGACACTATGGAGACAGAAAACAAACAGAGAAAAAAACAGCCATTAATACATGTGTATAAGGCATATTTATTCCTAATTTACATGATAGAACACCACCTAGAGAACTTATTCACCAGGAGAACCTTCTCTATCTCCTCAGATGGGCCTCACAGTTCATCACCACCTATTCTGCTGTTTTGCTGGTTTTATAGAACACAGTACAATACATCCATGACAAGAAAAGGCTAGAAGAGAAATTTAAAGGACCACTACATAGATAAACTGTAAAAAAAAAAAAAAAAAAATATATATATATATATATATATATATATATATATATATATATATATATAAAATGAACACCACAAGTAATGGTGAAGCACTATGTCACACAAAAAAGACTTTAATCCACTGGTTTAGCGCTTTCAGCCCCAAAATTAGGCCTTCATCAGTGTTTAGTAGGCTACCGCTTATGTGGTAGTTCATGGGTACAGTGTTTTTCCCAAAGGGGATGACAGTGCATTTCTTGGCCCCTTTGTAGAATGCCCACATCATTAGGTGATTCTATTTTGGAACCTAGTTTGAAGTTGTCTGCAAACTTCATTAGCCAAAGACCTGCTGTATTAGCCTGGACTTTTGAGAAGTAGATGCCAAACAGGAGAGGACCCAGGACTGAGCTTTGTGGTACTCCACTTGTCACTGGTCTGAAGTTGGATTTGGAGTTGGCTACTTTCACTGTGTGGGTTCTGTCAGTGAGCCAGTTGGCCACCTGTGGTGCGGTAGTAGCTGTCCCTTTACTATGACCCACACCCTAACCCTAAGGTCTGTAACTACTGCACTAAAATCAGTAGTAGCCCGTTCTCTGAAGCGGGTTTCGCGAAAGTGCACTTTCGATTAAGTGCACTTTCGCGTAACCCAGGTTCTACTGTGTGAGTTAGAAGAAGTGTATTTTCAAACTTATACAGTAGGCCCATATGTATATGTATGTATATATATATATATATATATATATATATATGTGTGTGTGTTTGTGTGTGTGTGTATGTGTGTGTGTGTGTGTGTGTGTGTGTGTGTGTGTGTGTGTAGAGAGAGAGAGCAATATATATTTGTGTGTGTGTGTTGTGTTTTGTGTATGTTATGCCATCTATGAACAAGCCTTACAGAAATATAAAGAAATAACTGAGATAGCTCTTTGAAAAGTGATAATGTTCTGTAGTCCTATCTCGCCTTCATTCTTACATATGGGTTCGGAGCCTATTACAAAGCTCAATGTCTCTTAGTTGGCTCGTGGCTAGGTAGTTGTCCCATAGTGCACTAGTACAATCCCCAGATCTCGTTTGTCATGTCTACGAGTTGAGAAGTGCTTCTTGCTTGGCCGTGGCTAAGTTCAAAACCTTTTTCATTATTTTTCATTTTTACTGATATTTTAGCTAGTTTTACTTATTATTAGTGTTAGTTATTATATAGATAGTGTTTAGAAGGATTTTCGTTATTTAGTTAGTTTTTTTGAGAACTTGTTGGCCGTTTGGCCCTTGTTGTTCTCTGTGTGGTATCCTGTGTGCTAGTTCTAATACTTTTAATATTACGTAGGCGCATTTGTTTAGGACCTTGTTTTACAATTTTTCATACTTTATATTGTGTGCAGTGTTTTTGTACTACCTTTTGACACAGTTTATATATCTGCAGGTCCGTATTCGTATTAGGGCCTTGTTTTCTGTTTTTATAGATTACGAGGATTGTGAGCAGTGTTGTTTATCTCATACTTTGCCTGCTGTTTAAACTTTCTGTTTTTCTCCGGCTTAGCCTCTTTCCAGCTAGGTCTGTTTAAGTTAAAGGACCTAGTCCTCTGTTATCTCTGAATTTTTTCTCACAGGGCTAGGCCCATTTAAGTTAGAGTATGTAGTCCTCTGTAGTCTGTCCTTTCTGTGTGTGTGCTTGTTAGGGCTAGGCCCATTTAAGTTATAGGACCTAGTCCTCATGTGTTTCTTGTGTACCTTGTTTATAGAGCTCTGATAAATATGTCTAAAGAGTCAAAAGATCACAAACCTTCGGGTTCCAAAAAATGCATAAAGTGCTCCCAGAAGATGTCAATTACAGATGGCCAAAGTAATTGTATTTATTGCCTCGGAAGCCATTCACTTGCAGGAAACTTGTTCATTCTGCCATTCCTTTAGCTCCGGAGTTCTCCATGAGCAGAAGGACAAGTTAACTCTGAAAGGTCTCCTCACGCCTTCCCTGAAAGAAGACTTAGCAAGCTCTTCTTCCTCATCAAAATCCGATTCAACCAGGAAAGAGAAGGTCAAGTCGGCTAAGTGGCATTCTCTGGCACTGACTAGTGTATTGGAACCTCCTCAAAAACTACTGAAAATGGATAAAACTTCTATCTCATCGGCTCCATTTTCCTTGGAGCCGGTTGAGGTCATCGATGCTGACACTGCAGTGTCGTCCCCAAGCATGTTGGAGCCGACTACTGAAAAATTGCATCGGAGCTGGTCCAGAGATCTTTACCAGTCTCCCCAACCTTAAAATCTCCAATTTTACAGAGATCCAGATCGCCTACCCTGTTATTCAGATCCTCCAAGAGCCTGTCAGAAGAAGATGTGGAGAGAGTAGTGCTTAGACTCTTGAAGTCATCTCCTTTACCCAAATTGTTGTTGGCTCCGACCCATTCAGTTCTGGAGCCACCTGAGTCTATTTTCCCTGTTGTGGTTCCTCCTCTGAGCCGAGTCGGGCCTTTGGAGCTGGAAATTTCAGTGTGGCTTGTTGGGGAACCCTCAGTTCCAGCTCCCCTTGTGGCTGTTCGGAGCCGAGTTCCACTCTGAGACCTTGGGTGCCATCTGTGGTGTCTAGGAGCTGAAGCTCACCTGTCGGCCTCGACAGGGACACTTGGACCCGAACCTCTTCAGTGCCAAGTCTTCCTCTTGGTGCATCGGTTAGGGTGAGCTTGGACCCTACATCCATCTCGAAGCCAGTCGCTCTGGAGCTGAGGGCTACCTCCATTTCCTCTGAACTGGGGCTGTCTTTGGAGCCAGAGAGATCTGCTTTCGAGATGGTGAGGAGCGTGCTGTCTCGCTCACCAGCTCCGAGCAAGGGTACCGATCCTCTTCCCCCTCAAGCACCAACCTGAGTCTCAGCACCTTCTCTCTCTCTCTCTCAATAGCATAGGTTCATAGGTTCATAGGTTCATACTAGGCTATCTACCCTAGGGCATTTATAAGCCTAGCCAGAGTGTGTTTGGCTTTCACCACCCATTTTAAATTAATTTTGCTATGACCTTTTTCGAGGTTAGTATAATGTGCCTCTGTCTAACAGTGACACAGAAGTGATACCCGGGGTAAACCTACGATCTCCCATCCACTCATCAAGATTCCTCTTGAAGAGAGTCAGTGAGGGACTCTGCCTAAACTGGACTGGGATTTTATTCCAGAGTGAAGGGAGCCTCTGGGTTATGAATCTGTCCCTCCAGCATGTCCTATTTATTTCAGTGCTGAGGTTCAAGTCTCTCGAGCACGTAGCTTGATGGGATTTGGATTTTCTGAGGTGCAGCATGTCCATTAATTCCGGGTTGGACATGGCTTTATACGTCAGGCACAGATCGTCTCTGAGCAGGCGGTATGCCACTGAGTAGAGCTGGAGTTTCTTTAACCGGGCAGCATATGGCATCTGTTTGAGCCCTTTGGTCCTCTTGGTGAGGTACTTTTGGGGTCTTTCCAGTTGCTGCAGGTGTCTGGTAAGATACATCCCAAAAGGGGCATTGTACTCAATTATGGGCCTGATGAAGGATGAGTAAAGAGGCATGATGACCTCCCCTGATCTAGATGTGAATCCCTTCATGATTAGGTGGGCTATATAAAATGTTTTTCTAACCACTTTGGCCACGTGGTTGTCAAATGAGAGATTGCTATCAACTTGGGTCCCCAGGTCCCTAATTACTTCTTCTGTACTTAATGGATTACCACCTATGTGGTAATTTGTGGGCACTTTGTTTTTGCCAAAGGGGATGGCTATACACTTTTTGGCATTTAGCTTGAGGCCATAGCTCTGATACCAGTTGTCTGTTTCTATGAGGCCCTTTTGGAAGATGCTTGTGTCGGCTGGAGAGTCGATTATGGCGCCCAGTTTGCAGTCATCTGCGAACTTGGTCAGCCACAGTCCTTCTGTGTTGGCCTGTACCTCCGAGAAATATATACCGAACAAGAGAGGTCCCAGGACTGAGCCTTGTGGGATGCCACTTGTAACTGGTTTGTAGTCTGACATGGCTCCAGCAATTCTAACCATGTGGGTTCTGTCCTTAAGCCAGTTTGCAACCCATCTAGTGACATAGGGGTTTATATTTAAGCTGGTGAGCTTATCTATAATGCCCGAGTGGAGTATTGTATCAAAGGCTTTTGCGATGTCCAGGTAGGCTGTGTGGACCACCTTCCCCTCGTCAATGGCCTTGATGACTGTTTCAAAGCAATCAACCAGGTTTAAGAGGCAGGATCTGCCCTTAACAAAGCCGAACTGTGTAGGATCCAGTGTCTGTAGGTCCCCAATATCTTTATTTATGAGGTCCATGATGATCCTTTCCAGAGATTTGCAGACCAAGCTGGTCAGGCTTATGGGGTGATAGTTTCCAGGATCCATTGAGGCGCCACCTTTGTGGAGAGGGACCACTGTTGCTGTACGCCACTCTTTGGGTACATATCCTGTAGTAAGGATGAGATTGAATGGTAGTTTTATGTTTGTGTTTAGCTCTTTTTGGAGTTCATGTAGGACGCAGCCCGGGACACCGTCTGGTCCCATTGATGCTGTGTTTTTTGCTTTGGAGAGGGTGGCTCTTACCTGAGCATCTGAGATGTCAAGGGGGCAGCACTCTGCTGGGATAGATATTTGCCCTTTTGGTGGGGTGGGGGGGGAGTTTGCGCTGAACCTGTCAGCTAGGATGTTGGCAATGTCTGTGGGTTCGGTGTATTTTTTGTAATTTTGGACTAATTCTGAGCATATCTGGGAATTCCCACCCAGGTTCCTAACATAACTAAAGAAAGCCTTGTGATTATCCTTAGTGTCCTGTGCAATTTTTCTCTCGAAGCTGGCCTTAGATGTTTTTATGAGTGCCCGTAGTTTTTTGCTAATACTGATCAGAGATGCCTTCCCTTTTTGGGATTTTGCTCTATCATGTAGTAGCTTCCTCCTTCTATTGTATAGTTTGTTTATGGCTGGGGTCCACCTGACAGGACGTCTGCCTTTGGAGGATTGGGTCTTGATTTTATATGAGAATGCATGATCCATGCATTCCTGAAGGTGTTCATAGAATGCGTTTATAAAGGATTCTGCGGTCTGGGCCGTATTTTCCTCAGGCCCGGGGGCTTTGAAGGATTCCACCTCAGTTTTGAGGAGTGTGAAATTTGCTTTAGAGAAATTTTTCACTGTGGTTTTCTGGGCAGGGGGTGGGGTCGGGATGTGAATATCCAGTGAGATTAGTTTATGGTCTGACCTTACCAGTGAGGGATACACTTCTGGTCTGGAGCATGGAGTCCCCATTTTGGTGATGATCAGGTCCAGTATGTTTCCCCTCTTGTGGGAGTGGTAACAAGTTGTTCCATAGCATTTGAGTTTATAAATTCTAGGAACCTTTGGGCTAGGGTGTTGGAGCTAGAGTAATGCTCCCAGAGTATGTTTGGGTAGTTGAAGTCACCCAATATAATGTTGTTTGGAGAGACCTTCATATTTTCCAGTGTTCTCAGGAAGGCCGAGTGGGGTTCCTGGGTTTGGGAGGGTGGACTGTAGCAGGCTATAAACTGGAAGGCAGTTTTACCCACTGTTAATTGTACGTGGATAGTCTCTGATGCTTTGTGCTGTGCCACCAACCTGGAGGTGTGGGTATCTTTGACAAATATTGATACTCCCCCGCCTTTTGTGGTTCGGTCCAAGTTTTGGTGCCGAAAAGCATGGTATGAGGTATAACCCGGTGGTGCTGGGGTGCTCTCGGGAGCCTTGAACCAGGTTTCTGTTTCTGCACCGATATCGATGTTCTCCATGCTAAGGAGAGTTTCGAGTGCATGCATCTTGAGGTTTAGACTTCTGGCATTGAGTAGCATTACTCTTAGTTTTAGGTCAGAGACCCACAGCCTCAGGAGCACCCCTTGGGTGGCCCCCAGTCTTCTGAGACCTCCTCAGAATACCCTTCTGAGGAGCCCCTCAGAAGAGGACATGCAAGAGGAAGCATGTAGACTCCCCTGATGAGTCCATCACTTCAGACACTGACCTTGAGGAGTCAGAAGGGTCCCCCAAGTTATCCTCTGCTGATGTCTCCTTTGTAGACATCTTAGAGATCCTGAAGCAGAGTGGCTGCTGGCCCACTGTCACCCCTTCTGATGAGAAGTCAGTGTACCTGAAGGTTTTTTGGTTTCAACCTTCAGCCTCTTGGGTGTCTCCACCTTTTGATGAACTCTTAGACCTGGTTAGTCAAAAGGTGTGGGAGACTCCTGATGCTATGGAGCCAGTCCCCAGAAGACCCAATAAGTTTCTCTCTGCTCCAAAAGAGAAAGTGTTTTTGTCCAGGAGCGTGCCTGTAGATTCCATGGTGGTGGCGGCAGCCACTAAGAAGGAGCTAGCGGAGACTTCTTCATCTGTCCATCAGCTGAACAAGGAGTCTCAAACAATGAATAGATACGGGAAGCATATCTTTTCTTCAGCGGTTTTTACCCTCAGATCGCTGAACTATCTCACACATTTTACTAGGCTTCATAGAGATCTCCTCAAGGAGTTAGGAGATGCTCTTCAAGGTACATCTACTGAAGGAGTCCCTGAGAAGGTGACTGCTCATTTGTCCACCTTAAATTCCATTGTGAACTCCTCCATGAGGCTGATCTCCTATGCAGCCGACAGAGCGAGCAGGGCAGCGGGTTCAGGAGTTTCCCTTAGGAGACACTCCTGGATGCGCTTATGTAATTTTGTGGAGCCTTTCAAGTCTCCCTTTACCAACGCCCCCATTGACGGTTCTTCATTGTTTAGACCTAAGGTAAAAGATACACTCACCAGGTGCTAACAAGAAAGGAAAACTCTCTCAGCCATGGGAGTACTTTTTACGTCCCTTCTAGCCCATATCCCAAGGGTCAGAGAGGTGGTAAGATGTGGTTCAAGAAGTCCCAGAGATTTTTTCCTGGATGCACAGGGTGATTCCTCCTTCAGAGGCAGAGGAGGAGGCGCTAATGGTAGATGTCGCCCTAGATGCAAGGGGGGTCTGGAAAACCAGGGTGGCTGTGATTCTTTACGAGGCCGTCCCTATCAGCGCTTCTGATGTGGGGCCCGGCTGCGCTTCTCTGGAGCCAGTCAGGGGTCGCTTATCTTTGTATCCGTAAGCCAGGCTAAACATCACTCAAGTCAAATGGGTACAAAGAATAATCTCCAGAAGTTACTCCATAGACTTTTCTCTTCCACCCCACACTTCCCAGATGTTCCAGCCAATCACAGGGATCAAGCAACTGTAGAAGTGCAAAAGTTGCTTGCAAAGACAGTCATCCAAAACATCCCTGCAGACCAGATAGGATTCGGAACTTACTCCAGATTCTTTTTAGTGCCAAAACGTATAGGGGACTGGAGGCCCATCTTGGACCTCAGCAAACTAAACAAATCCATAAAGAAGGCCAAGTTCTGGATGATGACACTGCAGTCTATACTCCCTCTGTTAGGGAAAGACAATTGGATGTGCTCCATAGACCTCCAAAATGCGTACTACCATATAAAAATGGACAGAACATCGAGGAGTCATTTACGCTTCCTGCTGGGAGCCAGTCATTACCAATTTCATGCTCTGTCCTTTGTTCTCACCACAGCCCCCAGGGTGTTCACCAAATGTATGGCAGTAGTGACAGCTCACCTGAGACTTTGAGTATTCCAAGTGTTTCCGTACCTGAACGACTGGCTCGTGACTGCCACCACCAGGCACCTACTCCTACAAACCAGAGATTTGACATCCAGTTCTGTTCCCAGCTGGGGATTACAATAAATTGGGAAAATTCTGCCTTATCGCCCTCTCAATTTGTGACTTTTATAGGTGCAGAAATAGACACAGTCGCCATGTTAGCTCATCTACCTGCAGACAGAATTCAAAACCTCAGGAACAAATACTTAGTCTACTTCTTCTACAAAAAGGCAAGGCAAAGACAGTGCTGAAGCTCTTAGGGACCATGGCCTCCATCATAACACTAGTCCCTCTAGCCAGATTGCATATGCAAATTCTCCAATGGCTTCTATCTTCCCAGTGGTCCTTTCAACAACTGCCTCTATCTCCCCATGTCATCATAACAGAGTCTTGCAAAAAGGACCTTCATTGGTGGATTCAACTCCACCAGCTGACAACAGGCACTCCATTTCTTCCTCACCAACCTGTTGCTACTGTGACCACGGATGCCTCACAGATAGGGTGTGGGGGCATTATGTAGGCAGGACTGTCCAAGGTGCATGGCAAGATCACGAGGCTCAACTGCATATCAGTGTCCTAGAGATGAGAGCAGTGCTTCTAGCATTGCAAGCACTTCACGACATTTTTCCTCTAGGGATGATAGCAATCCAGTTAGACAATATGTCAGTGGTATGGTATCTAAACAAGCAAAGAGGAACCAGATCTTACCCCCTTTGTCGGGAGGCTCTTTGTGTTTGGAAGTGGGCGATATCTTCCTAATGCTTTCTAGTATCAATGCATATTCCGGGGACAACCAATGTGATAGCCGAGAAGCTCAGCAGGGCAATCTTGATGCCTCACGAGTGGTCACTGAATCAGGAAATAGTGGAACAGATCTTCCGCAAATGGGGACAACCTTGCTGCGATCTCTTTGCCAATCCGATCAATGCCAAATGCAGCAGCTACTTCTCCCTCATCCCCCCCCCCCCTCTGGGGGAGTCACCGAGAGATGCACTTGTTCATGATTGGCCCCTGGGACTCCTTTATGCATCCCCTCCCTTTCCGCTCATATCCAAAGTGATACAGAAAACAAAGTTATTGGGAAGCAAAATGATTGTCATCACTCCTTACTGGCCTCACCAGATTTGGTTCCCCTTTCTCGGGCCTCATCTACTAAATGATCCATGGACTCTGGACCCAGTGCCAGACCTCTTGACACACATGTCAGGCTCCCTTCACCCCTACCTCCACACCTTCAGCTTGACAGTGTGGCTGTCTTACTTCCATCCCTAGTCAGGCTTCATGATTTTTTACCTGCTGTGACCCACATCCTTATGTCTTCTCATAAACCTTCCACTAGGAAGTTATACACTAGCAAATGGAGAAGGTTTTCTGTCTGGGCTAAAGAAAGAAATGTAGATCCTTACACAGCATCTATCCCTCTGGTTTTAGAATTTTTGCCTGAACTTTTCCATCAGGGTTCAACTGCTGCCACAATTAGGGTCCAATTGGCAGCGATATCTAACTTTCATTTGGGACAACATGAATCTGACCTGATGTCCCACAGATTTTGTTAAACATTCCTTAAAGGCGCTACTTTGATGAGACCTCCCTTTCAGGAACCTGCATCTCCTTGGGAACTAAACTTAGCTCTGTCCAAACTAACTTCCCCGCCTTTTGAACCCACACATCTGTGTCTATTGAAGTTTCTGTTTTGGAAGACTTTGTTTCTAGTAGCCATCACATCAGCTAGACGAGTATCAGAGTTACAAGCACTGTCAATTAAGCCTCCTTATTTGATTTTCCACAAAGACAGAGTTTCCCTTCATACAAATCCTTCCTTTATCCCTAAAGTTTGTTCTCAGACTAATTTGAACCAAACCTGTATTTTTCCCTAATCATTCTGACACTGCAGAATACAAATTTCATCAACTTGATGTTCACAGGCAGTTACGGTTCTACCTTCACAGGACTAAGGAACTCAGAAAGTCAGATCAATTGTTCTTATCTTTTTCTGAATCTAGAATAGGTTTGCCAGTCTCTAAAGTGACCCTATCTAATTGGATTTTGAGTTGTATTTCCTTCATTTACTCCTCCAATGGTAAGACTCTACTGTTCAAGATTAAGGCTCATTCTACAAGATCCCAGTCTACATCTGCTGCCTTCCAAGCTAGAGTTCCAATTGACAGTATCTATGCAGCAGCAACTTGGGCTACCCCTCATACCTTTATTACTCATTACAAATTGGATCTGACCTCAAGGGGTAGAGCTTCCTTTGGTTCCATGGTACTCAGGAGTATATTCCTGTGAGCCACCCAAGAATAAGGTGCTAGGGACGCTGTCCCATATGTAAGAATGAAGGAGAGATAGGACTACAGAACATAAAGAAGTTATGTACTCACCATAACGTTCCATGTTTTTAGTCCATCTCACCCTTCATTCTTATGAACCCACCCACCTACCACCATCCTGGAGGATCTGGAGACAGGATAGTGTTACCTTGGTAGGGTGGAGACCTTTCATTATTGTTGTTCTTTCTGGATAACCTTATTTCTATCCTTCTATAGTCTAGTAGCAAACAAGAGCTGGGAATTGTACTAGTGCACTATGGGATACCTACCTAGCCACAAGCCAGCTAAGAGACTTTGAGCTTTGTAATAGTCCGAGTCGGAGCCGAGGATCGGCTCCGAACCCATATGTAAGAATCAAGGGCGAGATGGACTACAAACATGGAACGTTATGGTGAGTACAAAACTTCTTTTTATGTCGGCTTCAGGTATTATTTCCCCCAGTTAGTCAGACTGTCATATTTCCTGGCTTGCAAAGTTTAGCTAATTAGTGATGTTACTGTCAGGTTTAGTCACTTTCAGACTATAAAACGCTTAACAAATTTACAGCCCCAGGAAAGGGAAACAGTGATTTTTTATAAGTCAGCATGGAGTTGAAGAACTGTGAAGTTTAAGCTTGAATAGCTTTATGACCTCACTGGGTATGAAATAATAAAAAAAAAGTGCTATGGGTGTTTTGCTGTGTTTGTTTTCCATAGCAAAAAAAATTCAGATGTGATGGGCCAAGTGATTCAACAAGAAGGGAGACAAATTTCTAATGAAAGTATCATGAAATTTTATTCAGTCCCAACATGCTTTGCATTGAGAAAGTCGACCAAGATAAAAGTGACAAAGAGTTGGAGAAAGTGCTAAAACATGCATTTTAATATGGGAAAGTATGAAGATCATCCCTGAGAGATACAATCTGGAGAAATGAAGGTATTGCATGTAGGGCATAGTTGTTGTATAACTCACTCAAGCTTATAATGCCTTTTTTGTATACTTCCAATTCACACCCATGCCTTCTTATGACATCCAGAACTTTTTTGGGGTCTGGCTTCCTTAACTATGTAACTTACCAGCTAATAATAGTATTAGAAAGGGCAAGGAGTTGCTAACAACATGATGCCAAGATTGTTAGTCTAGGATGTCCCGCAGTGGGGAAATGAATCTTTGTCTGACACTTATTATTCATGTTTCAGTATATTTATGTTGATGTTTTCATAACTGAGAGATCTACATGTTATTGGGATGTATTGTGTGAAACTCCAGAGTGGTAGACAGGACAGTTCACAGTCAATGCTGGTTTATGTCACACTATATTGGATATATTGCTAGTTGTTTGTTAGTAATTATGAAAGTAAGCATTGTTTCCATATATACTTAATACTTCAAAAACCAGTAGTTGCACTGTACGTTACGTGTCTTGAGAGATATCCAGTATTTATTTTGCTATTATACAATTAAGCATATGTTTTTGTATTTCTGTAGTTGTTTATCTTATACTTTTAAGTCTATTTTTCAGAAAATGCTCTGGAATGCAAGATGTGTGTAGGCTGCTAGAGATGTGACATTCCACACCCTGTAGGTGTTTATGAGTTAAATATAACAATGCAATGCAAAGCAGTGGCAGACGTCTTACAAAAATGCTGAGTCTCTATAACTTCTACCTTCCACTGGTCACAGTGACAGGTCACTGTACCTAAGTGGACACTGCTCAACAGAGCAGTCACTCACTGCCATGGCAAGCTGGTGCCAGGAATTGAACTTACAAATAAAGCCATCATAGGCCCCTAGCAGGCAATCCCTGTATTCCCTGTGCAGCACATGCAGAATGATTTTTATTTCTCTGCTGCACCAGGTGGGAGGTGAGATAAAACAGAGCTTAAAGAGGCCATATCCACCCTATATGTGTTAATTGGGCAGGTAATGGTAGCCCACTGTATGATGTAGCAAACCATTGCTGTAAAAAGCAAAACCATGAGCTATATAGTGTCCATACACAAGCATACTGTACATGTGACATCCTAGACTGGGAATTGGCATGAGTGAGCATAGTAATTCCAGCTGTGGCTGATAAATACATCACATTATGGCAACTGTTAAGAGATGATTGCACAAGGTCAGCTCATTAGAATCACCACTGCATTACTAGGCCCATTTGTAATGATAAAAATTTGGTTACCATTCTGAGAGAGACCATGTTATGTAGTGCAGTTTAGGAAATGGAATACAGAACTGTATGATGGTTTATGTCATTATATAAGCTACCTGACAACAGACAGGACCACTAGTAATGGACCTCAGAAGGATAGGTTATACCAAAAGACCCAATTCTAGCAGTGGAGTATGTGGGGTGACAGATCAAAAGAGAGTGTTTTTATCCTTCTGTTGAGGTGTTCACCCTGTCAAGGTACAGAACACAAAGGCATGTCAATTTACTGTCCTGATTTTGGATTGCTCCACTTTTAAGGTGAAGAGCACAAAGACATGTCAAATTACTGTCTTACTTTTGAGAGGGGTACACCTGTACCATAAGTACCAGTACATCTACTACAAGGAATATAAGGCTTCCTGCACAGTTGTCTTTCCAAACACAGTCGGCACAGTGCCTTAAAATGGTGTGCAGTAGTAACATACCTCTTGCTCTCTGCAGTATGGTACAAGATGTGACAGTTGACAGCATAGCTGCACACAGGTGTGTGGTCAGTCCTATGGGAGGTCATATTAGGGTCATACTACAGTTGGACTACAGGGTCACCAAAATGATACTGCATGCTAAGAGCAAAGCATAGGTTATTGCCAAAGATAGGCCACCACAGATGGTGGATCACCAACACAGATGTATCTGTCAGAGGTGAAGGAGTTCCTAGTGTCCCCATCCAGGCTAGATGAGAAAACCCCAAATTCCTGCTGGTGACTTTGATGTGAGAGCTGGGATGCTGCTGAGTACACCAGTGTAGTGAGTACTGTACCAGGTTAATAATACCCTGTTCCAGTACCTCTGTACAAAGACCTACTACTGTGCTTGCTGTCTGCAGAAGAATGCATATGCATATCTATTAGCCAGGTATCGTAGGTCTTTAACCACCATAAAATACATATGTGTTTATGGGTTAACCGCATTATCAGCATGTAGCTGTATGTGTGTGTAACATACTGGTGAAAATGACAGATATGTTCCAGCACTGACATAAGTATGTTATGTTTATGCTTTTACAGGTTCAGCTGCTGGAGCATCCAGCACAACAGATAGTTACCTGCTTGATGTCAGTAGGTCACATATGGATGACTAGGATTGCAGTCTGCCCATGGCATAGTCCAGTGGCACAGAGAGCATTCTCAGCAATGCTAATACTGGAGGGCTTACACATATTCTGCACAAAAGAGTTGCAGGAGGAGAAGGAGCAGAATGAACCTGTAGCATCCACTGTGTTTAGCACTAGATGCTTAGTTAATGTTAGCCTCATATAGGCTACACAAGAGGCACCAGCAGAGATGGCATCTGTGAGCCGTACCACTTCCAAAGTATGCACACCCACTGCAAATGAGAACCAGGTAGGTGGCCATCACTGGTATGACTCCAGAATATTCCTTGATCGAGATGTCACCTTGGGGATCAATGAGAAGCCCCCCCATCAAAACTAACTCATGTGTCCTAACCCTAACCCTACCCCTGTCTCACACAGGTTACACAGGAGGCACCACCAGAGATGGGACCTGTGAGCCATGCTTCCTCTGAGATGTGCACAGCCAGCTAACGCGTGTGCTAATCCTAACCCTACCCTTGTCTCACATAGGTTACACAGGAGGCACAACCAGAGATAGTACCTGTGAGCCATGCTTCCTCTGAAGTGTGCACACCCAACATAAGGAAGAAGCACGGAGGTAGTCATCTCTGCTATGACTGCAGAATATTCCTTGATCTGGATGTCACCCTTGAAATCAGTCAGCAAAGCCCTTCTTGCCAAACTTACTTATGTGTGCTAACCTAAACCCTATCCCCCTGCCTCTAACACTATTCCTACACATTACATTACTAAAAACCCTTTCCCTAACAGTACCTCTACCAAGATGACTCAACCTCAATTTTGTAGTTGTGGTGTATGATAAAGGGTACTTTTATTTAGATAACATTATTATATATTTTTTGATTTGATAGTATGAATTGTCAGTGTTTTGTGTATCACTGTTTTTTTGTAGCTATTTTGAGGTTTGATATTTTGGCCTTTAGATATTTCATGATATCTCATACATCATTCCATCCACAACCCCGTTTTCCCATATTTAGCATGAGGTCAGGGGTGTCATTTCTAACAGTGATAGTCATCTATAGCTAAGGTTCACACCAACAGGTGGCTAACCCTGCTGTGGCTGTTCTTCCATACCACACACTTGCATGCACACTCACACCTATGGCCAATTTAGAGTGTCCAATTCACCTGCTATGTGCCTTTGGAGGGTCTGTGTTTACTCATCAAATGGCATGTTCATCGAATGGCCATTCCTCGCACACAAAGCATAGAATGTCCTTTTCCTCGAACATGCATATGATTGTAAATAAAAACTTTGAACTATCATAGTTGACCAACAGAAAGGAAGCAACATGTAGTACATACTCGTAGAGAAGGTAGGGATAAGGAAACTTTCCCTTTCCTCACTGCAGTGAGATGTCACAATTGGTATATATAATTAGCAGGTGTGTGGGGGCACAACCCCCCACATAAGGAGGATTCGGTGAACACTGAAACCTCCTAATTTAGTGAACACTGAGATCACACTACAGTGGGGAAAAGGAAAGTTTCCTTATCTCTACCTTATTAAGCAGTGTGTACCACTTCTGTTTCCTTTCTGTAGGCCGGCTGTGATTGTTCGATGTTTTTATTTACGATATGTGTGTTTATGAAAATGGACATTTGATGTGTGTGAGATGAATGGTTGTTCAATAAACATGCCATTCGATGAGTAAACATAGAGCCATCTTTGTAATGTGGGAGGAAAGCCATGGAAGCACAGGGAGAACATGTAGATTCCGCACAGAAGGCACCTCAGCCAAGAATCCAACCGGAGAACATCTTGCTGTGAAGCAACAACACTATCTGATGCACCACTATGCTGCCCGTCCCATATATATATATATATATTTATATATATATATATATATATATATATATATATATATATATATATATATATATATATATATTTATATATACACACACATATATATATATATATATATATATATATATATACATATATTTATATATATATGTATATATATATATATATATATGTATATATATATATATATATATATATATATATATATATATATATATGTATATATATATATATTTATATATATATATATATATATATATGTATATATATATATATATTTATATATATATATATATATATATATATATTTATATATATATATATATATATATTATATATATATATATATATATTTATATTTATATATTTATATATATATATATATATATATTATATGTATATATATATATATATATACGGGTCTACTGCTTTTCTTTGAATACCACGTATTTGAAAAAGAGCAGCAGACCGCTCAGTTACGCGAAAGTGCACTTTCGCGAACTCAGGTTCTACGAACGGATCGCACCACTGTGGAGGACAGCAGGAAAACATGCTATGTCCTCCACTGTGGTGCGGTAGTTACAGACCTTAGCTATCCCCTTACCATGACCCGTGCCCTAACCCTAACCTTAAGGTCCGTGACTACCACACCACAGTGGAGGACAGGCTATCCTCCTATGTGGTGCGGTAGTCATGGACCTTAGGGTTAGGGCGCAGGTTATGTTAAAGGGATAGCCTTACTAGCTGTCACCTTACCATGACCCGCACCCTAACCCTAAGGTCTGTGTAACTACTGCACTAAAATCAGTAGTAGTCCGCTGAAGCGGGTTTCACAAAAGCGCATTTTCAATTAAGTGCACTTTCGCGTAACCCAGGGTTTACTGTGTGAGTTCGAAGAAGTGTATTATATAGATATAGTTTTTTTCCTTGCAATATGAGCACAAATGGATGCTGTCTTCATACAGTTCTTTGGAGGTGAGGGGTGAAGTAAGGCACTTCTTACAGAGTTGAATATTTTTCTGATGTTGATGTCTGGATTGCACACAATGTTTTCTAAGAGTTTAGATATTATAACTGTCTGAGATGAATGTGGCATTTAATGTACCAAATTAGCGCATTCATTGCAGCTTTTTGTTTTACAGAGGGAAGTTTCATATATGGTTGCAGTTTTACTCAGACGTTTTGTTTATAAACATTGTTTCATAGACTAATAAGCATTGTATGAAAGCTGTTAGCTTACTGGGAATCACTTTGCAGTGCCCATTTTCTTATTTTATTAGTCAAAACTCTTAAACCTGTCTACTGTTAACATGTATAACATTTTTGGTCTGTTATTGCTGTCAGTTCAGTCCAGACCTTTAAAATGTACTTTAAGTCATGTTTCTGAACACTTACCAGTTTATGTGCATTAACATCTAGTTATGAAGTTTTATTGTGATTACATTGGTGTTATACCAGCCTTGACTAAAATGTATTTCTTAACTCTTAGCTTCCTACAAGAATATCATCATCAGAAAAGCAGAGTTCCTGTGTAACCTGTAAGAGTATACTCATCTTTACTGGAGATTTACCTGAACTCCTTCAAAGAGTATACTTGTCCCTGTTTTGAAAGTCTAATTGCTGAAGTTCTGTTAAATGTATCTATATAAAACTAAGGCAGCAAGGTGACATATACACTCTGCCATGATTTACTAAGCATGCCAGCGAAACAGTCAGCATGGGATGTGCAGATCTGGAGTTATTATGGAGTGTTTGCAAAAAGTTATGAAAAATACGGTACATTTCCATTCCTGTTTAAATTAGTAATGCAAAAACAGAGTATGTTACTATTTTATTGGGGGTGGTGTACTCAAGCAGCGGTTGGTACTACAAAATGACATTAAAACATGGCAGGTAATTTGAAGCCGTTCTGAGATATAAATGCTCTTTTGGTAAAGCAGTTCTGTTACCTATATTTTCATAACTGAATTAATTATTTAAAAACTGTGTCCTACATGTGAACAAATAGTACCACCTTATCAAAATATAAAGGTACACAATGTTGCCCCTGATACTTGCCATCTAACACAAACTTTTTTGTTGAGTAATATTGTTTTGAATTATTGTAAACTTATATGCATAATTTGTATAAATCCAGCAATATCACAAAACAGCAGTTTATTGTCTCTTCTTGTCATACAATATTGGGAACTCTTAGAAAGAACTCCCTCACTGATATCTTGTATCTGTCTTATACAGTTACAGAGATGTAACCATTTGATTGACTGTTACACTATTAATTTATTGGGAAACAAAATATAGTTTTTCTTCCATAAATCTGCAATATAAAATCATCTACATACATAAATTTCATACTAACACCAATGATTGGTACAAAATAGCAATATTTCACATTTTTTGTGATTCACACTATTTGTTAGATATTACTCATTTCATTAAGTGAGTTAAATTCATCATTGTCCAAGCAGCCAGTCTCTTACATGTCTATGTATATATTCAGTACCACTCCTGTCACATGGGATGACATAATTCATACCCTATCTGCTAGACTATTCTCTGAGGTGGCATAGTGCTCAATTGGCATTAATTATGGTTACATTTCAACTTCTCTCGTTAGATTCATTAGATGTAGAACAGACTTGGGGTTGGTAGTTAGGCTGGCAGCACAGGCAACTGCTTTTATAGCTGCACCATCTTTTGGTCAGCACTGTGACAATAGGGGGTACTGCCAGCACAGCTAGCTGGAATTTTGAAAATAGTCATGTTATTTGTGAACATTAAACTGATTTATACAACATGCTTTTGTTACAAATGTATTAGAACTGTATGTCATACAAGATGCTGGTATTTAAAATGTATTAGAACTGTATGTCATGTGTATATCAAACTAATTTGTACAGACGTTTGTGTTGGAAAAGTATTTGTAAAGTGTTTGCTTTTGAAATGTATGCACAGTGTGCCCTACTGGAGAGAACAGAAATATACATGCACTATTGTAACTTTTAAATGTATATGTTTTAACAGAGGAAACTGGAAATCAGAAGGTTAACCTCAGTCCAGCAAACTTTAAAATATATCTGAAATTAAATCAGTTTATAAGCTAGGCCATAACAATGCTATCTCACAGGTTTCAATGCAGCTGGAGACACAAAGTTGGTTCTAGGAAGCTTTCTGTGTTGTCTTTGGGGTGAACTACTTACTACTTTGGAAGTGTGGAAGTATGCAATTGTTCTATGACTTCCAGCCCCTGCCACAGATCTGAGCCCTTGTGTGTATATTTTTACAGGGAGGTGCTAAGTCCTGCCAGCTTCCAGCAATGGAGGTTTGCATGAGAACTAGAAGTCAGATGACCAGAAGTGATGTCATTCTGCAAGCTATCCAAGAGGTAATATTTTAGATATTATTTTGGGAAGTCTCTTAGTGAGACAGAGCATTGCGTATTCTGTCTTGGGTCTGACAACAAGGATCATTCACCATATCATCTGGCTTGCTGTATTAAGTAAATAGTGAATAGTGATTCTTTTATTTTCAGTCAGAAATATAGTGAAACTTAGTTTAGATATTCTTTTTCTTTATTTGCCTGAGCCTGTCCTTCAGTGCTATTTTAAATATTTCCTGTGATTTGAACTCTGATGTCACTGTGAATATACACTTAGTATTGTCTTGTTTGTTTATTATTTATTATTAAATATGTTTAAACCTTTCATTATGGCTGATGTTTGTAGAGATGTTTAAGTTTTTAGAGTATTTGCGTATTTATTTGGTGACATTGTGTGGGTCACTCCTAATAGCTTTGCTCTTGGTCAAACTACCATTTGTATTAATATTAATATTACACAGTAAAATTGGACACCCTTTGTTAAGGGCCTTAAAGTGGTTGGTGAGGGGTTCCTGTGGCAGTGATAGCTACCTTATAGTATGGACAAAAGGGGGCATAGCTAGAAAACATGCCAGCCTGAGGTAGTCACCAAAGCCGTAGATGAGGGTAAGGTGGTTCACACAGCCTATCTTGACCTCGGCAAGGCTTTCGACACCATCCCCATTCTGGAATTATCACTAAACTCACAAAAACTAGGTATAAATCCGTACGTCACAAGATGGGTTGCCAACTGGCTCACTGAAAGAACCCACGCTGTAAAAGTTGCAGACTCCAAATCTGACCTCAAAGCAGTCACAAGTGGAGTACCACAGGGTTTCGTCCTGGGACCTCTCCTGTTTGGTATCTACTTCTCTGAAGTACAGGCTAACACCGAAGGCCTCTGGCTAATGAAGTTCACAGATGACTGCAAACTAGGAGCCATAGTCAAGTCCCCAAATGATGTGGACATCCTACAGAAGGGCCTTGCTGAGACAGATGCCTGGTGTCAGAGCCATGGCCTCAAGCTCACTGCCAAAAAGTGCAGTGTCATCCCCTTTGGTAAAAACTCTGTACCCATGAACTACCACATAGGCAGCAATCTACTTAACACTGAATATGTGAAGAGACCTTGGGACCCAGGTGGACAGTAGCCTCTCCTTTGATAGTCACAATACCACAGTAGTCAGGAAGTCCTTCTACGTGGCACACCTCATCATAAAAGGGTTCTCATCCAGGAAAAAAGAGGTCATTGTTCCCCTCTACTCGACACGCATTAGACCCACTGTAGAGTACAACTTACCTTTTGGAATGTACCTCACAAGACATCTGTAGCAGCTGGAAAGGCCACAGAAGTACCTCACAAAGAGGATTACTGGCCTCAAACAAATGCCCTACACTGACTGCCTCAAAAACTCCAGCTTTACTCCGTAGCATATCACCTACTGTGAGGTGATCTCTGCCTAACATATAAAGCTATGTCAAACCCAGAGCTGTTGCACATGCTACACCTAAAGAAATCCAAATCCCTCCAAGCTACACACTCTAGGGACCTAAACCTTGTCACCACAATAAACAGGACATGCGGGAGGGATAAATTCCTGTCCCAGAGACTTCCCATACTCTGGAACAGGCTACCCATCTATGTCAAGCAAAGTTCTTCATTAGCACTCTTCAAGAAAAATCTAGATGAGTGGATGGGAAATAGGAAATACACCCCGGGGATCACTTCTGTGTCTCTGCTCGACAGTGGCACAGGAAAATAACTTTCTTGGGTGGCGTAAGCCAGGGAACCTTGTTGACTAGGTTTATGTAGGCCCTTGGGCTGATAGCCTAGTACCTACCTATGAACCTTTCCCAGGTGTGTATGTGTGTGAGCCAATCAAAGCTTAAAGAGTGTGTGTGTCAGCTACATGGGCAGGGACACAATGAGACTGTTGGAGGACTTGGTTTAGAATCCTGGCTAAGGACTGAACTATATAGCTGTGCCAGTGGAGAGTCTTAATGGGGATCTGGGGAAAGAGAGAAGAACCACCCACCAGGCTGACTGTGCTCTCTGTGTGCTCTTAAGGGAAAGTGTGCTTGAATCTGCTTGATGCAGAGAGCTGCATCTGGAGATACTGTGTGTGTACCTGTTTTCCTCCCATTGAACATCCCTTACTGGTGCCAGTGGTGAGGATTGAGGCTCCTTGATTACTGGCCCAGAGGTGGAAGGTCGTCGCAAGCACAACCTGCAATTACTTAATTTTCCCCAGTAATGTATTCATGGTTGAGGGTATGAATTAATCACACCAGAAACACAACAGTCGTAGTATTATATGGAATGTTTAGTGCAAGTTTGGTGTATAATTGGCTGCAGAGGTGCTGCACCAACTAGAAAATGGCAGGTGTCTGACCAGCTGCCCGCATTCTCCAGCAGTGTATGTGCAAAAAAAGATTATTTCAGTATGTCAGTAATCCAAAATAGTGGCCTACTTGGCTTTACAGATAAAGCAAACAGTACTTTATTTTTCATAATGGTGTTCAGTTCGCACAGCCCTTCCAGGCGTATGAAAGTAAAATGTTTGCATGCATGCACACCAAGGGAGCACATTCCTGTGGCTGGCAGCATGAAGCACAAGCTTAGGAAGATGCGTCTTGGGATGGGTTGCGTTAACAGGGTAGAATAATCTGCACCACTTGATCAGGTTAGCTTGTTTATACCACCCTAAACTTGCCATAGAAGGGAAATAAATAGACTGATAGGAAACCCCCAGACAGGAATGAATGGTTTGGAGGATGCAATACGGATAAAAAATAAATAAATAAAGAAAAAAATGAATTGAAGTCCAAGACTGAAGGCCTTCCCTGGCCTGGTTTACAGCCTTTAAGCAAGTATTACTGCAGGACACATTTCATAGCTTACACACCACAGTGTGTTCTTCATCTTTATTACTGCTGCAGTAGCTTTAACTATATGGATTATATCCTACCAAAGATATAAATGCCTGACAGCTTCCCAAGCTTCAGGGCACCTTCCATGTGCCCAAACTGTCAGGCAACTTGAACTTAGATGATTAAATGTGTGCAAAGCCCTTCAGAGCTTTATTGCCACCCAAGAGTATGCTCCTCTGAGGCTTTTGAGGATTGATTATCAGCTTGTGCTTTCCTTAGCTGGGCAGAGAAGTTCCCTACGGGCGAAAAAAACCTCCACTTTCTTATTTTTACTGATGTTTTATTATTTCCTCTTCAGGAAAGTTATCTTAAAGCTAGGAGTGTTGTTTTAACAGATTGTCTTGAGACTGGAATGTACTTTTAAACATAGCACTCATTGTTTCTGTCAGTTTAAAAGTTATGTTACTTAACTGATAACCATTTTTTGTGGAGAAATTGTGTTTATTTTAAGGTTTTGGGACTGCCATAGTGTTTTAAAGTGCTTTTTATTGTATTTTTTAACGTAAAAAAAAAAATGGAATCAAAAAAATAAATAACTTTTGCAGACTGGTAGTTTTACTGGCATTGTTGCTTGTTTTCTGCAGGATAGAGTTGCCATTTTTGGCTTGACCTGTCACTCCTACTGTCTGGCCTTCTTCCAGCCACAAAAAGAAAAAGTTAAGCAAACATCCGACTAGCAATTTGCCTCACTCACAGGTGGGTGACAGGCAGATAGGATGTATAAAGTTCCTCTGTCTTTTAATTTTTTATACACTATTCCCAAACCTGACCCAGCAGCTATAGCCTTAGTTGACTCCTCTGCTGCTGACCAGTTGGTTAATTCCAATCCTACTCTTTCTAATAAGGATGGGAAATTATTGACAGGTATGGGAAAAAGTGTATACTTCTGCAACTTTGATTTTCATAATTTTAATGATCAGGCTCATATGTTAAAGCTTATTATGACATTGTGAACATATAAGGAATGTTTTATCTATGGCTTCTTCTTGTGAAGAAAAATCTGTTTTAAATAACTTAGTAATTTCTGTTTTACAGGTGTTTTGTTTGCAGCGTGTGTATGATTGTGCTGACACTTCTTCCAGGGCTATAGCCACCGGTACAGTTTTAAGGAGGTCTGCTTGGTTGCATTCTCAGAACCTTCCAGATGACCTAAAAATTAGATTTTAAATTTTGCCTTGGATAGAGATTTAGTGTTTGGCCCCTCTGCTGCAGAGGTGATAAAAAGGTGTGATGAAAGGGGCAAACTTATCCAGGATGTCTCTAAGATTTTTCAGCCCTCCTTTTTCAAATTGTCCAAGGGATTTTCTTTCTCCTCATCCAGTTTTGGCAAAAATCAGAATAAACAGTTTCAACAGAATTCAGCTAAACAGGCATTTAAGAATAAGTTGCAAAGATGTTCCAAAAATACATCTCATACCTCTCAAAACCAAGGACACTCCAACAAGTCTGAATGGCTATTCAAGAGACCATGTGACACCCCCCACCCACTCTGGTCTTCTTTCCCTTCCAGAAAGTGTGAATATCCATTTTTCTCTTTGCCAACAGATTGTTTCATGCAAATGAGTTCTGGAAATCATTCATCAGGGTTACAGATTGTAGTGTAAGCAAATTCTTCCTTTCCAGGGGGTCATTCCTCATCCATGTGTTCTTCATGTGCTGTCCCAAGGATTGATAGAACCATTTTCTCTTTCCCAGGTGATAAAGGGGTTATTCAAGGATGGTCCTAATCCTAAAGAAAGAAAATGCTTGGAGACCAGTTCTGGATCTTTCTTTCCTAAACCTGTTTATAACAGTGCCCAAATTCAAAATGGTGCCTGTTCACAACCTGTTGACTCTTCTTCCTCTTTCAAGTTTCCAGGCAACACTAGACTTAAACGATGCATATCATCCCATTCCTAGTCATCCAGACTTCAGGCTTTTCTTTAGGATTTGTGTGTTTAGACCACATTATCACTTCTCTGCCTTACCCCTTGGACTATCCACTGCACCAAGTGTGTTGCTCCATTTTTAGCTCATTGCAGTATGCAGGGTATCCACAATTTTCTTTATTTAGATGGCTTATCTTTGTAGATTCTTTTTGAAAATGTTAGGAATCTCTCTGTTTGGTGAGAGACCTCTTGCAAAAGCTGGGTTTTCAAGAGAACATTCAAAATTCTTTCTTGACTCCCTCACACTGGATTGTGTTCCAGCAATGTCAACTAGACACTTCAGTTGAAAGAGCTTTTCTTCCACAGGAAAATAATATATCTTTATTTAGATCTATTTCTATGGTTTCCCACTAGACTTCATTCACTACATTGGAATATCTCAGGATTTTGGGTCTCTTGGCATTTATGATTCTCATGATAGCCCTGGCAAGACTCCACATGAGAAAGATACAGTGGTATATAAAATCTCTTTGGTCCTAGCATCAACTCTCTTTATCTTTTCAGATCCCAGTACTGGGGTTAGTCAGAGGAGACCGCACTTGTTAGAAACAACATATATCCTTAAATCAACGTCTCTGTCAGAAGGGAAATCACTTGGTAGAAGCAACATATGTCCTTAAATCAAGGTCTCCCCTTCTCCCTTCCTGTTCCAAAGCAGTCAGTCACCACAGATGCTTTACATTTTGCCTGGAGAGTGGTAAAATGCAGGTGTTGTGGGACACCAAGGACAGATGCAAGTACATAAATACCAAGGAGATGCTTGCCCTGATCAAGGTACTCAATTCCCTGAACCATCTTTGATCCCCAGAACCTCTTCAAGTGGCTACAGTCAATACTACACTTATGTAGTACATCAACAAGTAAGAAGAACCAGGTCATACCCCCTTTGCAGACTAGCCAAGTTAGCTTGGAATATAGCTTCACAGCACAGTCTCACTCTACAGGCACCCTACATTCCGTCAGAGCAAAATTGTGAGGAAAAGAGATTGAGCAGGACTAGGGCAGACACTCATGAATGGAAACTAGATCGGGGGGGGGGGGGGTCTTCCAAGATTTGATCCATCTGTGGGGAATTAGTAGTTAGTAGACCTCTTTGCCTCCCCTCTGAACAATCAACTGGAAAAATCCCATTCTAGGACTCCATACAAGAAGGCCTGGAAACCAGATGCCTTTTCTTTTCTTTGTACAGGAATGCTCATATACACCTTTCCAACCTTTCTACTATTATCCATGATACTTCTGAAGATTCAGAACGAATCCCCCAAGATCATTGTTCTGACTTCCTTCTGGTCAGGTATTAGTGGGTCTCCTTTCATTTAGAAATGGCCAGGAGCTTACTCACAGAATGTATCTACTCACACAAGAACAGGGGCATTGGATACACCCTGAAATCAATCACTGCCTGGATGATAGGGTCTTAATTCCTTTTAGGTACGTATTTTCTGAGGACATGCAGCAGGTAGTAATGAAAGCAAGAAAGGCTGCTACTAGAAAATCATATATTAGCAAATGTAAAAGGTTTTATAGTTGGTGCCAACAACATAACCAACACCCATTCAGGGATAGTTGTTCTCTGGTTTTACAATATTTGTGCGAGTTACTGTCCAATGGTCTTCCTTATTCCTCCGTAAAGGTTCATTTTTTGGTCATATACATGGGTTTCAAACTTCATATCCTTCAGAAAATTCATGGTAATGCAAAGCCTGTTATTCCATCAACTTTCTAAGTTTGTAATAGAAATATTTAAAAAGTGTCCCTATTTTTTGGGCCTTTATCCCCCCATTATTTATTGATTTATCCAGATTTATTGCTCTTAGAAGTTCAGAGGTATGTGTAAAGTGTATATAATATAGGATATTTATGATATTAGTAAAGATTGTGCACACATATTGCTGAGACACAAACCTCCTACCTACCCTTACTCATCTGTGCTAACCCGAATTCTACCCCTGCTCCTAACGCAACTTAAATGCCAAAATGTTTGTTACAGTTTTGGCATTACTACCTAGTCCCACTAATCTTTCATTTGATGTTGCACATTTTGACTGTTCCACCACTCTACGTCTTCAGCCAATTCTGATACCGAAAATCCTATGAAGAACAGCTCAAAACAGCAAATGCTCATATGAGTAAATGCTTTTTGAACCTATAAACAAGATTGAATGTTCATATGACTAACATTCTTTTCTATGGTGTTTTTGCCAGCAGTCTTTTGTTTGAGATGGCAGTACATCAGAGAATTTGCCCTTCTCCCACAGCTGTAACATCTCAGAGTTGGGTTATATAATTAGCACAGAGGGTGTGGGAGCTAAAATGATTGTTCTATGTTTTATGTATAAATATTCATTTATATGTATGGGTCTATGTCAGAATGTCGCTAGACCACTTTAGCGAATAGCACTGTACCACTTTAGCGAATAGCACTTAATCAAATTTCAACCAGTTGAATTGGGTTTTCAGTGAAATTCTAGTAAAACAAAACATTTTTCAGGGGACAAGCCCTTCTGCATCCCCTACATCCCTTGCATATTATAAATACCAACTCAAAAATCTGTCCTAATGGGAAAAAGGCTAAACCCCTGATCTCAAGAAGTACCAGCATTCCAATAAAAGCTGGTTCAGTGAGTTGAAATTCGATATAGTGCAGTTCACTAAAGTGGTCTTTCAATATATCGACATAGACCAGTGTGTGTGTGTGTGTGTGTGTGTGTGTGTGTGTGTGTGTGTGTGTGTATATATATATATATATATATATATATATATATATATATATGTGTGTGTGTGTGTGTGTGTGTGTGTTTGAATAATTGTTACACACACATATGTATACACATATATTTATATATATATATATATATATATAAAATTGCATATAATTTATGAGTAGTTATGTATATTATACATGTATGAATAGTTGTATGTAATGGGTATATATAAGTTTTTGTAAGAAACCACAAAAGCATAAGGCACTGGTCAATTGAAACACATGCTCATAGGCAAATAATAGGCTATCAGTCTGTAGACTCTTGCAAGCCTAGCCAGTAACCAGAGGCCAGAGTTAAACTCTGTACCTTGTACCTGTGAGGTAAAGCCCTTAACCATTATGTCAACCTGTTCTTGAAATAAATTATCTGGATTTGAACCCTAGCTCACCTCTTCTCTGACAAGGAGCTTACTGCTGTTATACTCTGTGCCACAGACAGATTTATTCAATAACTATTTCATTTATTCACTTAATCAGAATACTGATAAATTGTGCTGGTGTTTTTCATTGAATAAATGTGTGTTTTGAGTGACCATTGCTTTACATTTTATATTTTCATTTTCAAAATAAATTTGAATCATTCTTTTCTCCTTTTCTAACAAATATTACATTAACTTACAAGTAATTGGCAATAAAAGCTTGACAAGCCAGTGAGCATGCTTGGGGCATAACCATGAAACAACAAAATTAAAAGCAATCATTTTTGCAGGGAAGAACTCCCCCTGCACCTCATACATCCCCTGGTACTTATCAACTTTGAGATTGCACAATACCAGGGAAAGGGAATATTTCCTAACCCAGCATTATTTTGACAGTTTTATGTCAACAAAATGTAACTTCCTGGAAAGTCAACAAACTTCACTGGATCCATATATAGTGATTATCATGGCTAGTCACACCCTTGCAGAAAGCACAGGCAGTACCTTATAAATTAGCACCTGACAGACCAACAGATAGCTGATCAATACTGAGTGGACAGGGCACCATATGAGAGCAGGCTGAATTGCTGAATCAAAGGAAATGTGTGGAATGCCCATTCTAGTGGACATAAAGTTATGTGTAACATTAGCCATGGTATGTGTAACATTAGCCATCTTAGCTGCAGGGTCCTTTCTGCAATGACCAGGGAACACATTAGAAATATTGCAGATGTAATCCTTGCGTATAACGCATTATACAACGACCCCCCCATTAATATTCAAAAATGTGCACGCTGATTGGTCAGCGTGCACGTTGTAAATCAGAGTTATAGTGATGGAAAAAGGTCCGGTCGCCCTTTCCATTACTATAACTCTTTTTTTACAGCAATGGAGAACGCAAGATCTCAGTTGCTTCACACTGTCTCGCTATGTTAAACGAGTTTAACATAGTGAGACAGTTTGTAAAAAGCAACAGAGAAAGCAGGATCTACGTTGCTTTTTTCAAAACTGTCCCGCTATGTTAAATGGGTTTAACATAGCGAGACAGCTTTAAAAAAAGCAACGGAGATTCTCCGTTGCTTTTTTTAAAGCTGTCTCGCTATGTTAAACCCATTTAACATAGCAAAACAGTTTGTAAAAAGCAAAGGAGATCCTGCTTTCTCTGTTGCTTTTGCCCACAGCTCTGATGTACTGCGTAGGCATACACATGCACAGTACATCAGAACTGCCACAGAATACCAGACAGCTGTGGAAGGGCAGCAAGTTGGCATTATACAATGCCATTATTTAAGAAAAGTAATTTTTTTTTTTCTTAAATAATGTCATTGTATAATAGCAATAACCCACTTCTGGGTGTGGGTAATGCTGGATTTACCCACGGTTGGCTTTGTTTGGCCACTCGGGTTTCGCCCTCATGACCAAACCACACCAACTGTGGGTAATTCCAGCATTACTCACACCCAAGCGTGGGTTATTGCTATATTAGTTCCTGTGTCTTGCTGCAACATATGAAGGAGCACATCTGGTTGTCTAGGACTGCACCAAAATGAAGCACCACCATGTAGATTGAGAGCTGTAGGTTGCACACTCATTACGATCAGTATTCCATCTGGCCTACACCGACTGAGAAACTGCAATAGGAAGGGCTTCCACTCCTTTAATTACTAGTGTTGTGTAGTGCCCAGGCCATTATATAATATCTGGATGCACCACTATGGCAGTTTCAATATTTCATATATATCACGTGTGTGACTTATACCACCTGTGACCTGGGGGCTTCTTGTGGTGTCATGTAGTTCAGAGATGCACACATAGTTTGGTTACACAAGGCAGTACACACACATAGAAAGCAAGCAAGCAAGAAAGAAACCACATATAAAAGTGTGAATATTGTGTGCTTCTAGTGATATTGGTTATGCTTTGAAGCTGTAGATAATAACTCACATCTGCAACCCACATGCCATGCTAGACAATGTGTACTACACTGCCCGTGCAGAAATAAGTGACATCATTGACCATGTTCTTGAGCAACTGAAGGAATGCCTCGGTCTGGACACCTCTGGTGAGATGCTGCAATACACAGTGGACACCTGCAGTAAAATCTTTGTGGTTTAAGCCATGCTGGATAATATAGCACTAGGAAGATAGGTGCATCAACAGAGAAACATTCCAGCAGGTGCAGCACAGTGGCACTGTCAGCAGTGGAAGAGTAGGTTATGGAGTAGGGGGAGAAATGAAGTAGCAGCAGTACCACATTGGAGGGAAAGCTGGGCATAGTGCATCACAGCACATAATGAAGATGTGGTGTCTAGTCCACAATTACAGACTGTGGCAAAGACAGTGAAAATCAATGCATATATTGTCACATCTAAGCTTTGCAAGGCAGTGGGTGGAATTTCCATGCTGTGCATCAGATGTAACCTTACCCACGTAGATTAGGAGGTAGGCAGGACACAGTCATCATCATTTGCGTAGGTATTTGGTGGGGGCACAGTCATATCTGCCAGCAAACATATGATGTGGGCTAGGGTCATAAGAGGTGAATTTGGTTATCAGTAACCTTGCCAGCAAGTTGTGTGGTGTAAGTGATCACATCTGAGTTGAAGTGCTGTGTTATGACCATTGGCAATGTCCACTTTGGTTGCCTGTAGTCTGATGGCTTGATGCAAACTGTGACTACCATGTCAAATGTGTGCAACCTGATGACATATCTCATGGTTGGAGCATGCAGTGCTTCAGCATATTTGGTCTGAACAATGGCTGCATGCAGTCATGGCACTCTCTATGTCAATAGTAGATAGAAAAGGGGTAGTGTTATAGGAACATTTATAGACTGGAGAGGGGTATCAGGTGTTACTTCCAGATGATGTGCTTAAACCCTTTGCTGATGTGTTTTAAGTGTACTGTTAAAGTCAGTAGAATGTGAATTCTTCATAAGCATTAGGCAATTTCTTCCTTTTATTATATAGTTTATTTATACAAATGTCTTTATTGTGGAGGCTTGTTTTTTTAATTTTTCATTATATTTAGATAGGAACTGCACTATCAATGCAACTATTTAAGTGGGAGTAGAACTTATAGATGTAGGTGGTGGTGGTTTTATCAATTGAGTCTCATCAGAAGATTACAGAAGAATTTATTTAGGTCATCAAGTGATTGAAGAAGGTTTGCTTTTAAGAAGTCTCTAATAACTGGGATATTTGCAGGGGGAAGTGCAACTAGCTGAAAGAGAAAACCACTGATTTGTGGTCTGATTTAAGAAGGGAAGATGATTTGTATGGAGGTGTGCAAGAAAGGCTGTACTAGAATTGCTGACTACCTGTACATGGAGTTAGCACTTATAATGTCAGGAAATCACTGGACATGCCTAACATGTCTTTTTGTGTATTGTGATGTTGTCTGAATAGTCAAAAATGTTTCAGATAAAAAAAAAAATAAAACCCAAATATCTGAGCCATCCAAATGTAATCAATCAATCAATAAAAATCTTTTTGCTGAGTTGGGATAACCCCCATATTCCCCAACATCTGTACACACCGATATTGCAAAATACTAAAGTAAATACACACTGTTCTTGATCTTGTTCTGAGTGATGTAAGTGCACTCCAGATCCATGGAAACAATTGAACAACAAGGTTTTTGCCCTACCCCAGCATCTCTAGATATGCTTATTCTGTCATTGTGTGACAGTGGGGGTAAAAAGAAATGCCCTTAACTCCACTGTTCAGTGATCTTGTTCTAAAATTCACACTCTCAACCTGTTATTGCAGGAATCAATGACAATGCCAAAAATAATGGGAGCAGAAAGGCCCAAACTTTTGGACAGGTTTTACATATTATTCCAATCAACTTAAATGTTGCTACAATAACAGGTTTTGTATTACCGTGCATTATCTGAAGGATATGAAGTCTGAAACTTCTACCAAAGTCTGTCATTATCTAATGACTGCAGTCCTCAATTATTTCCCATAAAACCACACATTTAAATGAGGGACAGACCAAAAATATGAGGCAAAAACTTGAGCATTCTGCAAATTCTGGACAGTTGAGAGGTATGTTCACACATCTTTTAACAAAAGAGGAGTTGGAGGAACATTCCATCGTATTTCTTTTTTTTTCACAAACAGCACATCTGATAAACTACTTGTAAGCATAATTTGTGTGCATGTGTGTGTGTGTGTGTGTGTGTGTGTGTGTGTGTGTGTGTGTGTGTGTGTATGCATGTGTTTAGAGAGAGAGCAATATATTACCTGGAGTAGTCTATCCATCCTCACTCCCTTTTCCAATTTTTGCACATGGAGTCAGGGTGTCACCTCAACAGTGACAATCGTGTAGAGCCAAGGTTTTACACTGCAGGGTGGCTAGCCCTGTAGTATATGTTTTAAATATCTCACTGTTTGAGTGGTACTTGTACACATATTACCTGGTAAGGCAGCAAACTGAAACCTATCCATGCACTGTAAAATTGGGGATATTACTTTTTCCTTAAAATGTAGTGACTCAAAGTTACTTATATGAAGAAGGAGCAATATTTAAGGTTAGGAAGGGGAAGTAGATTCTCTAACTGCCATGTCACATAGCTTGTTTTCCTCAGCAGATGCCATTTCATCCGTTGTTTTGTAAAACTGTGTTATGGAATTGCGCTTTAGATGAACACTAATGTGCAGAATACAAAAAAGTGTGGACTGCCTGCACTTTGGGAGTCTTCAGACACTGTCAACAGAATGCCTCACCATCACACCCTCAGTTGTCCAGATTTTTGACTCATATTTTTGGTCTTTTCCTCATATAATCTGCATTTTTTGACAAATCACTGAAGATTGAAGTAATTTAATAATGACGTGCATTTGAGTTTCAGACTTCATATCCTTCAGAGATTGCATGGTAATACAAATGTTATTCTAGCAACCTTCTAAGTTTATAAAAGCAATATTTAAAATATGTCCCTATTTTGGGCCTTTGCCCCCCTCCCCCCCACACACACACACATTATTGTAGGTTTTCTCTAGATTTCTTGCCTAAGAAGTTGTCAGGTATGGTCTCCCTACATTTCTTTGAGTTACAAGTGACAGAAGCTTCAACAGATAAAAAAATATTTGAAGTTTTAACATAATGAATAATCTGCAGCAATTGATTTTTACAGGGTGCCCTTTCATACTACATATTTTGGGATCTTTGCCCCAACTATTTTGTTACTTAAAGCCATGGTCACACAGGAGTGGACAAAGGAGAAATTTGTGTCACTGCCACTGCAGGTACACTGCACAGGCATTAATTTCCTATAACAGACATGGATTACAGAGTTAAACACTGATAAGTTAAAGTTGAGTCGAACTCTAATCTAGTTAAGTCCTGATGCCTGTTAAGTCAAAAGAATACAAAGTTTTGAGAAGTTGTGAAATGTGTGTAAAATTCCTTAACAGTTCTCTCTCTCTCTCGACCTGTTTCATTTCTGTACTGCAGATATTGAGTGCACATGAAACGTACATCAATTTTATGAAAATTCTAGCTGTGGGTTTTAGATATCCTTTCATTGTTATCTAGGAAATACTACAAGTTCATAAAACAAATATTTATTGATCTATTTATAGCATTAGAAGATTAATGATTAATTCCTGTCATCACCAGCATGTGACCTGCTTCAATTTGTCACTTTGTAGTGCTGCTTTTTTTTTTGTTTAAGTATCTCATTTTTTAAGAAGAATCTAATTTCACCAGGAGCCTTGGGAGTTTTAAGTTACAGCATGTTTATAGTTAAACAACCCACTGATATCCAATAAAATCAATCAAAAATGTTTTCTTAAGCCATATTTAATTGCTTTTATGTCAGCATGTTGCAGAATCATACAGAAATTGACGAGAATGACTTTGCTTTGCTGTCGTTGTGTGCTTGCTCACTGTACTTTGAATATTCTTGAAACAGTGAATTAATCAGATGGCTAACTAGAGGCATAGCTATTGCCTCTGAAAAATGAAAAAACATTTTTGAGTAGGTCTTGATAATGATATAACATATATCTGTCATTTCAACAGGTGGAACTAGCTATTAATAAGTAACACGTAGTAAGTACACTGCAATCATTTCTTGGATCATTACTTCTGGAATTTCAGTTATTCAGCCATTGTCTTTATCTTGGATTTGTTTTTATTGTGTTACAGTTGTCTCAGGGATAAATTAATTCTTCAGTTCATCGTTCTTTATTTTTATACCTTTCTACTATTTCTCAAGCATAAAATTAGCAGTTGTAAAGAAATGCCCTGTCAAAGGTTATTTGGGGTTTTCCCAGATATCTCCTTGACTGACAGACTGTACAAAACAAGCACCTATTAATTCTGGCTTTTCAAAGCTTACTTAAAGATTCTTGTTATGCAGTTGTTGTTTCTAGACACATCTTCATTCTGGGAAGGAATCATCAAAGCTAATCATATGACACTTGTTTTAATAACTTAGTGCTTCTCTGACAATGTCCAACAGTATTCATCTTTAGAATTTAAAACAGTCCTAGACACCAGGTAAAAGAAGAGTACCTACATGTAGACCATATACACGTGAAATGTACCAGTTTTTCATTACTGTATTTAGAGAATAATCACTACAGATAGGTTATTACTTGTATACCTACCTACTTATTTCTTGCTACTCAGGTTAGTTTCACAGGTTAGCCCTATCTTCTTTTGAGATCTGAGGTGATATCTATACTTGCAGAAGAGATTTGACCAATATGAATGAGTCTGTGTTCCTTGAACACAGGTATACTTGACAATAGGATTCTCCTCTACCGTTTTTCCCCTCTGGTAGTGGTGAAAGAGACTTGGCGTCATGACAACAGTCATTAGAGTGCAGTGCAGCAAGTGTATATGTGGAGTTATTCTGCATTTTTGTGTGACACCTGGATAGAGACAAAGGCACAAAGATAAACTATTGAGGAGGAATTAACTGAAGGTGATTCTGAGGTCGTCTTGATGGTTTTTGCATGGGGTAGCCATCCATGATCAGACTAATCCAGTGGATTTATGTACCAAAATCAGAGACTGAAGCACCAGGTCAGCATGATGTAGATTTTGAAATCTGTAAGAAGCACCTGAGACCTGCATTTATGTGAGGAAGCAAAAGAGATCCACTGCTACATCAGCATGAAATGAAAAGGAAACAGGCTGAAAGGAGATTCTGTGCTGATGCAGTGTGACTGACTGTTATAATATGGGATCTAGTTTGAATACGTTGGAAGTGCTGGTGGTAGTACCCCCTGCCATCAGTTATACTTGAACTAACATAATACAATTCCTAGGAGTCGCACAAAAGCAGGATCCAGTGCAGGAACCAGCACAAATAAAAACAGAATAATTTAATAACAATAATTTATGTACCGACAAGTTTTCTGCTTTCACATAAAATGCTCCTTCCATTCAGTTAAATTAGTGTTATTAAATTTATTCTCTGATTACCTGAGCCAGCTCTTACTTTTCCTGTTGTTTGTTTGGATTTAGTAGGCTTAGTATTTACTTGCTTGAGTTCTCTTTGCTTGAAAGGAGTCGCTGTACTCTAGGTAAGGACTTTTATTTATTTCGGCAAGGAAAAAGCATATGACCTGGCAATGTAGACTGAGACAGGAATAAAAAGTTCTGAATGCATGGAATATTAAGAAAACAATAATGATTATGGAAGCAGTTTTCTTTTGTGAAGCTGACACTCAGCAGAAAAGAGAGATTGCAAGTGTGGTTAAGAACTGATTGGTTTCCTTCAGCTTTGGAAAAAAAAACATGAAGAAAGAATAGCGAAGTCTACAGCCTGAAGTTAAAGAATTAATACAAAACTATGACTTGTGGATATGAAGTTGTGAGATATTAGCATTGCTGAATATCGAGTATGTTTAGTAATACATATATCTAATGTACTGTGGTCTGGCAGGGGAAAGGGGTTTCTCATCAATGCAGGGCAGCCCAAATATTGTTACTACTGTGAACAAGAGTTTTGTATGTGAAAAATTCAGGTGTAAAAACTGTGGGAGGTGGGGACTCATTACAAGGAGCTGTAGAAAGTGTGGTATAGTGGATCACTGCTGGCATGACTGTAACAAGGAGTTAGAGACACACACACACACGCACACACACACACACGCACACACACACACACGCACACACACACACACACACACACACACACACGCGCACACACGCGCACACACGCGCACACACACACACACACACACACACACACACACACACACACACACAAAATGTCAGAAATAAAGAAGTGAAGTTATGGAGGAAACAGAAGACACTGAAGTAGGAGAAGGCATACAGTGAGAAAAGTAGACATAGACCAAGAACGGTTATGAATTATCAAAAGACACAGAAAAACATAATGAAAATGAACAAACATGAAAGATAGAAGAGAAGACCATAGCAGGACTGATAAAAAGACAGAAAATAGAAGAATTACTAGAAGCAGATGAATAGCCACCTTAACTGAAAAAAAAAAACATTTGTTGTTAACGGTAAATGCTGATGCAATGAAGACATGCCAAAGAAGATTATTAATGTTCTGATGGTGCAGTCCTAAAAAATAAATATGATATGTTTGCACAACGTGAGGTAAACAGAAAGGCATATTAAAAATCAAGCAAGTTAAATTTAACAAATTGTGGTTGCTCTGAGCATTGAAAAATAGAGACTAGTAATGAAGAACGTGATTTCAGGAAGAACTTTATATTTCAGTTTCAGAGACAAAACAGAATGTTAGCGGTTATGCATAATTTATACATGTACTACTGTAAATATGAGGTAAGAATGTGTTAAAACATAACATAGTGGAGTCCTGTGGAGAAGCATACAAGCTATATTTGGTAAGTAAACTATCATTTTATGGGCAGGAGGTAATAGCAAAAAATAAATAGAAATTTTGATGCTTGTCTACATGATGTACCAAAATTATTTACCTATGAAACAAGGATGTTGAAGACAAGTTGCGATCATGAGTTTTATAATTTGGAACCTGACAACTCAATGAACTGTATGTTCGAACACAGGAGATACAGTAGCTGTAGGGAGAGAGTAGAATTGCTGGGTGCCACTTAGACATGTAGCTGAATTCAGCTAAGGTGAAAATGTAAGTGCAGTAGCTATATGGAGGAAATCAGAGCAGTGGGGGTTTATTTGTTAGGTTTCACCATGACTGGGGGGTTTACTCTTAGAGCTAAAGAGTGGAGATTGAGATTAGGTTTAGGAAGTGATCAGGGGAATTTATGTTTAAGGTACAAGAGGAAAGTTTAGGCTTAGAGAATGATCAGGAAATATAGGTTTAGGGTGTAAGAGAGGAATTTAAGTTTAGTGAGTGACTGGGAGTTTTAGGTTTACTTTCTAGGTTAGAATTTGTGCTTGGTGGGAGTTTTCGGGTTAGAGTTAGTTCTAGGAGGTCAATGTAGTTTACTAGGATCGGGTTGTTTGGAAGGGATATATAATTTATTAGTGTCAAGCTAACAGGAGGTCAGGCATTTGTCATTTCAGTAGCTAATAACACACAAGCACTTGTACTAGACCCAAATGTGATGGTAAAAGTTGGAAGAATTGAGAAAATGCAAGAAGAGTTTTTTTTTGTGAATGATATGGATGTTTTAAAAAGGAACAGTAATTTTAAACAGTGGTGGAAAATACATTGGTATGGTACCATTTTTAGATCAATGGTAGAATGCACTTAAGACATAAATTTATGTAATGAGTACAAGTGTGTATAAAAGAATCAAAGTGTATGAAATTAGAACTGAATGTTTTAGTTAAAGAATATAATGCAGAGCTGTAGAAATGGAAAATAGAACAAATATTAACAAAACAGCAAGAAGTGTTTGCATTCAGTGTGAAAAGAATGGTCACAGTGTCAGTGGCTCAGCAAGTAGCCCACTTCTCTTTGATGCTGGAAGATCCAAAGGCTGTGTGTTGTTGTCCCACCAAATCAAGAAAACACTAAGCCTGCAATACACTTGCCATTCAAAATCATTCCAAAGCAAAGTAAAACAGCCAAGTTACGTCCAGATAGTTTATTTTAAAATAGATAAAAATGATAAATAGCAGCAAAGTTACAAACCACAAAGCTTTCGGATGGGAAGGAGTAATCCTAAAGCTTTGTGGTTTGTAACTTTGCTGCTATTTATCATTTTTATCTGTTTTAAAATAAACTATCTGGACGTAATTTGGCCGTTTTACTTTGCTGTTGTCCCACCCCAGCTACTTGGATTCATTTGTTTCCATTACAGTAGGATGGTTGCCCTACCGAGTGACATCCTTTGAATAAGAATTTAAACTGAGATCTCATCTGCCTGAGTTGGTGTTAGCTCAAGTAAATGTGCAAAATTCCATGGCATTTATGGAAAACAGTGGTGAAATTTTCCAGGTACCCTGGCCAAATTTCCCTTAGCCAGTATGACTAGCATAGTAGATCTCCCTGAAAAGGGGACACTGACCTATTGGGATTAACCCAGTCTACCAATGGTAAAAAAATATATATATATATATATGATATAAAAAGCAAACATATTTTACAAAAGAATGTAAAAAGGAGATATAATACCTATCTTAAGTAACAAAGAAAAAGATGTTGTGAAGCATGTGACTGAACATACTAAGAATGATGGAAACCTCTCTTGACTATCACATTGCCACTGTGGTCAGAAAGTCCTTCTATGTGCCACATCTCATTACTAAGGGTTTTGCATCCAGAAAGAAAGAAGTCATTGTCTCCCTCTACTCTTCCCTCATTAGGCCAGTCATCGAGTACAATGTCCCATTTGGCATGTACCTCACTAGACACCTGCAACAACTGGAGAGGCCGCAAAAGTACCTCACAAAGAGGATTCTAGGCCTTAAACACTTGTCCTATATGGACAGACTCAAAAAAACTCCAACTATTCTGTCTCATATCGCCTAATTAGAGACGATCTCTGCTTGACTTACAAAGCCATGTCTGACACAGCTCTGTTAGAAATGATACATCTAAAGAAATCCCAATCCCTCCACTCCATACTCCAGAGACCTCAACCTCATTACCACAATCAACAAAACAAGCTGGAGGGACAGGTTCCTAACTCAGATGCTGCCCATGCTATGGAACAGACTTCCCATACATTTCAGAGCACCTAACTGGCCCTCTTCAAGACAAATCTTGATGAGTGGATGGGAAATAGAAAGTTCAGCCCAGAGATCACTCCACTGGCTCTACTCGACAGAGGCAGTGGGAACTAAGGTCAGGTGGCATGATGTCAGGGTAATCCTATTGCAAAGGCTCCAGGGCCATTAGTCTAGTACATACCTATGAACCTATGAATTAAAGTTGCACATTAAAAGAAAATTAGAATTAGTGGAACCATATTAAAAAGAACATTTAGAAGTAAAGAGATATAGAAATGTGAATATAGAGAATGAAATAACTTTAGAAGAAACAAGGAAAGCAGCAGAGCTGGCTGTTAAAAAAATGTAAAGTAATGGGTTGGTTTATAATTTTTATCAGACTCTACAAGAATGGCAGTTACAGGAATTAGTACAGGTTTACCAAGAATTGTATTGAATGCAAACAGGTAACAGACATGTGTTATGTGTCAGAATAGTTAACATTTGAAGAAAACAAAACATATAGAAGTTACATTATATACACAGAAACGGATAATGTCATCGAACTGTGACTATAAAGTAATGGTTGCTGTAATCTATATAATTAAATGATAGGGGAAATAGGAGAGAACAAAGAAATAATGTAAATTACATCAAAAAATGCTGTAAAGCCTCCAGAAAATAGTGAAACAAAAATAAATAAATAAGCAATACCACTGTGATGGAATATGGACACCACTGAGACACAGAAAATAAAATTTAATTCCACAAATGTTAAGTGCTTTTGGCCTTTCACAGAGGCCTTCCTCAGAATAAAGAATGCTAACAAGAAACATAATAACATACACAAAACCAATTAGGTTACAACAATCAAAAAACTCAGTTAATCAATGTTGTTGTTTGTCTTTCGGCTTTTCCCAGTTAGGGGTCGACACAGCAGAACTCCGGTCCGCTAATGATTGGCAGTAGATTTTTATGATGCCGAGTTGCCAGCTCGATGCCCAACCTTCAACGAAGGCACACCCATTCTTGCATGTCTTTCGGAATGCCACTCGACCGTGGGGAGGACATGCAGACTCCACACAGAAGGCACTCCCCGCACTCCAGCCGAGAATCGAACGGGAGAACCTCTTGCTGTGAGGCAACAACGCTACCGCTGCACAAACTCAGTTAACCAATACCAGTTAATAAAAACTCTTAAAGAGACACACAACAATCATACAGTTTCCTATAAGCAAACCTTATAAAAATGTTACTATCAAAAATTGTTATAAAATATAATAATATAAAATACAATTAATAGGTTTCTATAAAAACCTAATTTACATTTGCCAAAATTTGCTTTTCTGTGCAAAACTGCTTTAGAATTTTCAACTCCATTCAAACCTGGTATGCTGTAGGCATTAAATGCAACCTGACACTTAAATTCTCTGTAATCCAACTCCCCTTCCCTATTTCCATTGAAATCAATTGGTACGTGGTCAATAACAGTAAAATAAAATTTCTTATAATTTTTGCACAAGAAAACATATTTTGCTAATGCATTGTCAACATTCTTATTTTTTGTAGCATACAGGTGTTCATACATTCTCTTTTTCAGCTGCCTATTGTTTTTTCCTGTATAAAATGCATTACAGGGTGAGAACTTTGCCAATTATACCACATAAGAAGTGTCACAATTGAACAATCCTGGTACCTGCCAAATTTTACTACTGGTACTAACCTCAAAATATGGACCCTCAGCAATATATCTGCAAAAATTACAATTTAAACACTTGAAAGTACCTCTAGCTCCTACCTGAGACCCCTGATGTTCCCTCTCTAACAGTTCCTTAAAATTATTAGCTCTCTTATTAATAAATAAGGGAGCTGACCCCAAGGCACATTTCATATCACTGTGAACTTCTAAAATCCTCCAATTATTTTCAGTTATGCTCCTAATAGTGCTACTGTTCACTGTAAAAAACAATGGCATGGATGTTGTCAGTAGTGTCCAACTGGGCTAAGAGTCCATTTTCAGCTTAGACCCAGGGAGAAAAGCTCCAACATATAACAAATAAAGAAGTGAAGTACAAGACATGTTACAGGTGGCACAGGAGTAGCTAAGAAGCTAATTACAAATGTAGTACAGAATCATATATTCAAAGTATTAGACTTAAACTAGAAAGAGTCACAATATTTGGCAATAAAAGAGCAATTGAAATTTCAGAAAACAGTTACTGCTAGTTAAATACAGTGACTATATATAAGTAAAAATATATTAATAGAGTATTCCCAGTTATTATTAATTAATACTGTTAAAACATTCAGACACTGGCAACCAATTAGAACAGTGGTCCCCTGTACACATGTAAAAATCACATGCATTTTCCCAGAAAATGTTAGCAAATCATTTCAGTGTTTGTAGCAGATAGACTACATAATATTATCAAAACTTTTTATTAAATTTATTTACTATTTGGAGTTAATGAGCATTGCCAATCAGTAGAACAAATGTACTATCTAGTAAGCTTGTAATTACAAAATGTACAACAGAGGAGCGACACAAATTGGAGTCGTCCAAAATATATGAATAACTAATTTTCTTGTATTGTACATGAAATCTTTGATTACAGATACTTATACTATGGCAAATCTGTGGTTCCCTGATACTAACACTAAAATTTGCCTTGACTCCTTATGTGCAGCAGCAAGGCAACAAAGAACACAAACATCTTCAAGACTTTCTGATGTTATGATGTTTGTTTACGTTACCATTTATTCTAGATCAGTGTGTCATCATTTGAAATAAAAACTCAGTCTTGGAATTACTTTGATTTACTCTGAAAAATGGTAACTTGTGTTCATATATGTATTTTTTGAGACAATATTTCTTTGATGATTTGCATCATTTGTAATCCCAATGCTCACTTCATAACTGTACACAAGAAATATAAATGAATACAGAACAAACACATAAATAAATGCTTTTAAGATGTTCAGAAGTCAGTGACCAATGAAGTAAGGGGGCTCCCATACTAAAATATGTAAATATATTATCAGATTATTCTGTCATGTCTTAGCAGATCATTTATTGGTATTTATTGTGTACAAACTGCTTAGTATTATCATAAGTTTTAAAGTTTCTTATTTAATATTCAGATTTGGGTAGCCCAACATGCCAAATGTAGAAGTGCATGCTATCCAGTACACTTGCAAGTCATAAAATGAGACAGAAAAGGAGGACAAACTGACATTTTTAAGAAGTATGCACTGTACATGATGAGCTAATTACCTAGTTTTCTTCAGCACTTTTCCATTTTTCCATGATGGTTGTGAAAATCTTTTGCAGGTAATTCTATGGCATTGTAAATATTAATATAATCCATTTAATATTACAAAGTAAAGAGAACTATATGTTATGATTAAACTATATGTTGTACTGGGCTGCAAAAATGTAACACAATGCACCCAGCTGGAAGAAAGCTGACAAAGCATTTTATGACTGTTTGATTTCAAACTCGGAGACAGGATGTCTTGGCTAGGAAAATCTTTCTGTTGTTCTAAGACATAGATAATTACTAGGTTTCTCAAGTAAAAGTCTCATTTATTGCTGTGGTTTCCTGGCAGGTGCAGCACACAAAAAATGTAAATTTTGAGTTTCTGTTAGCCTGGGAACCAAAGGAGAAGTGACAAAAATGATGTAATCTGAGATGAGTCAGCAGTACTGTGTATTATCAATTTAAGACTTTCTCAGAGAGAAAGATTGAGCATTCTGTATCTTGTCTTGGATCTAGTAAGAACATCCACTCACCGGCACTTGCTTGCTCTGTATGTAAGTAGTATTTAGAGATAGAAATAGCCAGATTAGTCTAGCTGTTTTCTGTATTTGTCAGACTATCCTACAATATTGTTTTAAAGCATTTTCCTGTGATTTCTGAACTCTGTAATGTCATTGTGTTGAAATAATAAGTATTGTCTTGTGTTTTATTACTTATTAGTAAATATTTTTAAACCTTTCAACTGTGGCTTTTTTGTGTAGAAATAATTTAAGCTCTGGAGTACTTTCATGTATTTGGTGATACTGTACAAAGCCACTCCAGTAGCCTTGCTGTTCGTCACAGTTACTAAACTGGATAATAATAATATTGCACAGTAAAATTGGACACCCTTTGGTAAGGGCCTTCTTAGTAGCTGATAAATAGTGGTTGGCAGCAGTGATTTCTACCTTATAGTCTGGGGAGAAGGGGCATAGCTGTAGAACCTCTGGCAGCCTTCCTCAGGAGTGTCTGTGTGTTTGTATAGAACTCATATCTCAAAGTGTGTGTGTGTCAGCTATTTGGGCAGAGACAAGAAGCACTGGTTGGACAGAGAGGGTGCTGGAGGTTTTGGCTTGCCCATTAGGCTGAGATCTGTACCCTATAGCTGTGCCAGTGGGGAGACTTATTGGAAATCTGGAGAGAAAGGAAGAAACCAGCCCCAGACTGACTGTGATCTCTGTGTGCTCTTAAGGGAAATTTTACTGTACTGTGTGTGTACTTGTTATCCTCCCAATGTGAAGACCTCTCACTGGTGCTAGTGGTGAGGATTGAGGCTCATTGATTACTGGGCCAGTGCCGGGACGTCACAATAGTAACAAATGATTTTTTTGACAGGTTTATTAAATTATCACGTAACACATTGACAAACATAAATTAATATAAACAAAAACCATAATAGCATGATCTGAAGTAGGATATTCATTTGTCTGCAACCTGTGGGTTATGGATCCGATATCGGATCCGAACCGGCATAGTTTTCCAGCTATGGATCCAAGCTCTCAGCTCCTCCCCTCACCCATAATGCCCTGCTCTACCCTCATGACCTCAGATCTTGTTTGCCGCGCTGGTAACTAGATGTGGATACATAGCTCTCAGCTAAGTAGACTATTTTCTTGTTGAAAAATAGAGAATTTTTTCTTTATTTAACAATTTTTGTGTGAAAGTTGTAGGTTTCCTGTTATTATTGACTGTTTTTAGTTTAATTTAATTTTCAGTAGTAATTTTTATTCCCTCCCCTCGCTGGTACGTAGAGTGTGTGTGAGGCCTGTGTGCTTCTTTTATTGTTTAAGTTACTTTTCTGTAACTTTAAGTTAAATTTATAGACTATGGCTGAACAGCCTAAGTCCATATTTTCTAAATGCTCCGAGTGTGGCCATAAGCTCTCACCGGCTGATGGCCACACTCGGTGTGTTAGTGTCTTGGGGTTGAACACCTCACATCTGGTTGTTCCATTTGTGCAGGGTTCAACCCCAGGGCACTGAGGGAGCGGAGGTCCAAGCTGGTCTTGGCGGGTCTTTACCGCCGGACTCGGCTCCGACCTCCGCTCCTTCGGGGACTCCTGCGGCTGCAGTTGTTTCCCCTGTGGCACCCCCTCCTGCTCCTGGGACTCAAACTCCCGCTTCAGGACAGGAGAGGGATGCATCTAAAAAGGACCGGAGGGAGAAGCACCACAAGCGGCGGGCCGAGACCTCTGTTTCGGCCCCGCCAGCCAAGCGGGCTTCTCCCCGGCTTCCTGTCGGTGCGGTCTCCTCCTTCTCGGCTCCGGTCCCCTGTGTGCTTCTCACCGGGTCCTGAGGAGGAGGAGACCCGATCTCCGCGAGGCTATCGAGGAGGCATTCCAGGCCTACCTCGGTAGCCTCGTCGAGATCTACCCATAGCCTTCGGATGCTGATCTGGACCGGATGATGAGAAGGTTCATCCAGGCCCAGATGCAGATGGGAGTGCTCTTGCCTCCCCTCGGGAGCTCAACACCCTTTTTTAAGCCTATTGCTCCTTCTCCGACCCACTACCCGGGTTCGAGCAACTGGAGCTGAGCAGCTTCGAGCCGGGGAGGTCGGAGCCGATAGTACTTGGTACCGGATCCGACCATGCCCTCGAGTGCGTCGGATCCGATCTTCGGAGCCTGGATCCGAGCCGGATCCGGGGATCAGTGCTCCTTCGGCGCCGTCTGTGTCGGAGCGCACTGTCCCTTCGGATCCGAGTGCTTCGGCGCCGGCTCAGATCCACTCTTCGGATCTGAGGGGGAGCCGATTGTCGGATCCTTTGATCGAGGTCGGCTCCCCTTCGGCTTTTGATGTAGTGGAGAGGGCTCTGTTGAGGGTCTCCGGACCCCCGGCACTTGCTTCGGCTCCGTCCCGCGCTCCCTCTGCACTGGGCCAGGCTTCCACCGTCCGGCCCCTGGGACAGCCCGTTTCTGTGCCCCAAGTTGCTCCCATGGAGCAAATTGCTGTTTGCGAGGACTCCTCTGACAGCCCCCCAGAGGAGGCCCCTCGCAAGCATACGTGCAAAAGGAGGCACATTGACTCCCCCGAGTCTCTCACTGAAGACACGGACTTGGAGGAAGGGGAAGGCTCCCCACGGTCACCCCCCGAGGATGTCTCCTTCGGAGACATCATGGAAATGCTCCGTATTAGGGGTGGTCTGCCCCAAGTCTTCCTCGGACGAGTCCGTGTTCTTGGAGGCATTCGAAACGGGCCCGTCTACCTCTTGGGTGTCCCCCCCTGCCGACCCCCTGGTGGACCTTATTACCACCAGGGCGTGGAAGGAACCGGACACCATGGAGCCAATTCCCAAAAGACCTGACAGGATCCTTAGCCCGCCCTCCGACAGGACCCATTGGAGTAAGGGGCCTCCTGTAGATGCCATGTTGATGGCGGCGGCCACAAAGAGGGAACTGGCTCAGGAGAGTCCCTCAGTCCACCCACCGAGCAAGGAGTCTCGGATGATGGACCGCTTGGGGAAGCGGATGTTCAGTTCGGCGACCTTCTCGGTAAGGCGCTGAACTATTTGGCACATGTTATTCGGATGCAGCGAGACCTTATTAAGAGCACGCTGCATCCCCTGAGTCCATTTCGGAGGAGGACAGAGCTCTGCACTCCACCAAAATGGCCACTCTTAGGTCAGTCACAAATACTTCTATGCGGCTACTCTCCCATGCTACGGAGGGCGCCGCTAGAGCTGCGGGGACAGGACTGGTCACTAGGCGTCAGGCCTGGCTCCGCCACTGCGATTTCTCTGAGCCCTTCAAGGCGTCGTTTAACGCCTTTGATGGTTCTGCTCTGTTTGGCAAGACCGTTCGAGACGTTGACCCAGAGCGAGAAGGACGGGAAGACGCTGTCTGCCGTCGGAATCCGCTTCTCTGCACCCCAGAGGCCCTATTCTAGGAACCAAAAGGGTCAGAAGAAGATGTGGTTCCGAAGTCGCAGCAGTCCCAGCCTGCTCCGGACAACCAGTCCTTCCGTGGCAGAGGAGGACAGGGAGGACGCCGCCCTAGAGGCAGAGGGGCTCCCAGAAACTTCGGGTCCAGGGAACCTTTCTCTGAACGGCCGCGCAGCAACCCTGAGGGTTGCCCGACTGCTCTACTCTGGAGGCAGTCGGGGACGTTCCGGGGCACCTAGCGGCATGGGAGTCCATAACATCGGACCGCTGGGTTCTCCAAATCATATCCAGGGATATCGCATTCCTTTCCTTCACCTTCCAAAGATGAAGTCCCTCCCAGACGTACCACCCGGTCAAAGGGAGGCCGCTTTGGCAGAAATTGGCCATCTGCTAGAGAAAAGAGCCATCCAGCCCGTTCCCCCAGACCAGATCGGATCAGGGTTCTACTCCAGGTTCTTTTTAGTGCCAAAAAAGACGGGCTACTAAGACCAATCCTAGACCTCTCTCTCCTGAATCTGGCAGTCTCCAAAGAAAAATTCCCAATGGTCACTCTACAATCTATTCTCCCCCTTCTGGGAGAAGGCCACTGGATGTGCTCGATAGATCTCAAGGACGCGTACTACCACATCCTAATGGACAGACGCTCCAGGAGGTTTCTCCGCTTCCGGCTGGGAGCCAGTCACTACCAGTTCCGGGTCCTTCCCTTTGGTCTCACCACAGCCCCCAGGGTGTTTACCAAAGTACTAGCAGTGGTAGCGGCCCACCTGAGGCTTCAGGGGTGCAGGTCTTTCCCTACCTGGACGACTGGCTCCTTACCGCCCCAACAAGGCATCTACTTCTCTCGGCGCGAGACTCCTTTCTCCATCTTGCTCCATTTCTGGGCATCACAATAAATACAAACAAGTCCAACCTGGCACCCACTCAACTCTTAGATTTCATAGGGGCCAGACTAGACACAAGGAGTTTACGAGCCTTCCTCACTGCGGACAGAGTTCTAAATCTGCAGCTCCAGGTGCGGGCCATTCTCCATTCATGTTCTGTTCCAGCGGAGTTGGTCCTGAGGGCTCTAGGGTCCATGGCTTGATCGATGGCATTTCTTCCTCTTGCCAGGCTCAATATGCGCATTCTACAGTGGACGCTCTTAGTTCAGTGGTCATACCTTGCTCTCCCATGCATCATCCCATAGCGATCAGCAAGGCTTGCAAGCGGTCCCTCTTGTGGTGGCTCCACTTCCAGGTTCTCCACGAGGGTCGCCAATTTTGTCCTTCTCCCCCTCTCGCCACGGTGCCCACGGACGCCTCCCGCCTCGGGTGGGGGCGGCTATTTGCGGGCCGGACAGTCCAAGGCACGTGGAACGATTCAGAGACCTTACTGCATATCAATGTTCTAGAGATGAGAGCAGTGCTCTTAGCGTTGCTAGCACTTCAGGACTTTCTTCCCTTGGGAACAATTGCGATTCAATCGGACAATATGTCTGTTGTCTGGTACATCAACAAGCAAGGGGGAACAAGGTCTTACCCTCTTTGTCGAGAGGCCATGAGAGTTTGGGAATGGGCAATCTCCACCAATCGCTTTCTCGTAGCAACGCACATTCCGGGTCGGTCCAACATCCTAGCGGACAAGCTCAGTCGCACCATTCTGACCCCTTACGAGTGGTCTCTCAATTGTCAAGTAGCGGAACGCATATTCGCACGGTGGGGAACCCCTTCATGCGATCTTTTGCTTCTCCCTCAAACACCAAGTGCGACAGTTTTTCGCTCTAATACCTCCTCCCGGAGGTACCCCAAGAGACGCTCTGGTGCATGCTTGGCCACCCGGTCTTCTGTATGCCTATCCACCCTTGCCTCTGATGCTGCAAGTTCTTCAGAAAGCCTCTCGGGTGGGTTGCAGAATGATTCTCATTGCTCCATTCTGGCCTCGACAGATCTGGTTCCCCTTCCTAAGGTCTCACTCGGTGAATCCTCCTTGGATTCTAGATCCCATTCCGGATCTGATATCCCATCCATCCTGCATTCCTCCTCCGAACCTGGACAACCTGAAGCTGACCGCTTGGCTGCTCCAGTTCCACTCTTGATAAGGACTCCCGGTATTTCTTCACCGGTAAAGGCTATTTTGGTGGCGGCTCATAAACCATCCACTAGAAAGGTTTACCGAAGCAAATGGAAACGTTTCTCTGTGTGGGCGGAGCGGCAAGGCCTAGATCCCTTCACGGTTCCTCTCCCTGTAGTGCTTGATTTTCTAACCTCTCTCTTTAATGATGGTGCCAGCAGTTCCACAGTCAAAGTTCAACTGGCGGCAATTTCTCACTATCACATTGGTCAAGAGTCTAATCCTCTTATGTCAGCCAAATTGTGCAAAACATTTCTTAAGGGTACTTTCCTTCTCAGGCCCCTATAAAGCAAGCAGTTCCTCCTTGGGACCTTTCTTTGGTCCTACAGGCCTTGACCGCTCCCCTTTCGAGCCAGCGGCTACAGTGGATCTCAAATTCTTGTCTTACAAGACAGCCTTTTGGTAGCCATTACATCAGCCAAGAGAGTTTCTGAACTTCAAGCTTTATCAGCTAAACCTCCTTACTTGGTATTTTATCCGGACCGTGTCTCCCTCAGGACCAACCCGTCCTTCCTTCCTAAAATCGCTTCTGAAGCAAACATCAATCAATCCATTAACCTCCCTGTTTTCTTCCCTAAGTATGAAAACAAAGGTGAATATAGGCTACACTCACTAGATGTTCACAGGCAACTAAGATTTTATCTCAACAGGACAGCTGGTCATAGGCAATCCGACCAGCTGTTTATTTCCTTTGCAAAATTCAATTTGGGCAAGCCAATTTCTAAAGTTTCTCTGTCCCGCTGGATTTCACAGTGCATTTTATTGGCTTATCAAGCATCAGGAAGGCCCGCACCGGGGTGTTCATGCCCATTCAACCCGGTCAGTATCTACCTCGGCAGCCTTCAAGGCTAGGATTCCTCTAGATGATATTTGTGCAGCAGCCACGTGGGCTTCATCTCATACATTTATTTCTCACTATAAGTTGGATCTTGCATCTAGGGGTAGAGCATCCTTTGGCTCATGGTGCTCGGAATATCCTTCCATGATGGCCGCCCAAGATTCAGGTAGCTGGGGACTCTGTCCCACAGGTTGCAGACAAATGAATATCCTACTTCAGATTTAGAAGTTATGTACTCACCATAACGTTCCATCTGAGTAGGTGTATTCATTTGTCTGCAACCATCCCGCCCTCCTATCCCCCTGGCCTTTCAGTTTCCTGCATATTCCTTGTTACCCTTTTGAGGGTATTGTTGCTTTGGCAAACTCGATCTGAGGTCATGAGGGTAGAGCAGGGCATTATGGGTGAGGGGAGGAGCTGAGAGCTTGGATCCATAGCTGGAAAACTATGCCGGTTCGGATCCGATATCGGATCCATAACCCACAGGTTGCAGACAAATGAATACACCTACTCAGATGGAACGTTATGGTGAGTACATAACTTCTAATTTCCAGTTACATACATTATACATCACATGTTATTTTTTCCTAGCACCCATTCAGCATTACATAAATTGCTCAATTCCTGTCTTCTCTTAAACCTCACTCCTCCTCCAAAACATTATTCTGCATGTATTGTTCCCACAATTTCCATTTATTTTTATGTCATTTGCTCCTCCCTTTTCTAAAGATCCTACTTCTAGTTATGTTATCTCTGTTACAGTATTCAATACTTCAAATGCAGTAGGTTTAGACTTTGATTTCCATTTTCTTGTTATTGCTTTTTGGCATACCTCTCAACCTGCCTCCACAAGAAATTTTAACAAAGAATGAAATGGGGGGACAAAGGCCCAAAAATAGGGACAGAAATTTAAATATTTTTCCAATAAACTTAGAAAGTTGATAGAATAACAGGTTCTGAATTATTATGTGTTTACTGATGGAAGTGAAGTCTGAAACTAAAATGTATGTCCTTAGTATTATTTAGTTACTTGAATCCTCAATGATTTGCTAGAAAACCACACATTTTATGAGGAGCAGACCAAAAATATGAGGCAAAAATTTGGGCATTCAATGAAAATCTGGACAGTTGAAGAGATGTGTTTTTGACAGCTACCAGAATTAAACTTAACAAGGCCTTACTATGTCTAGGCAATTCAGATCCCCTGTCGCAACTCAAAAGAATCATTTCCTTAGTTACATTAATTTGCTCACCCAGTATTTCTGACAGAGTACTCTCAAGGGGATTTTTAAAATCTGCCAACTCATTACACAACCAAAACTTATGTTCCCAGTTACATCTGTCTTCCTCATCACACCCCCAACATTTGCCATCAACTTTAAGAATAATTCTTTGGTGTCTGTTTGGGGTTTACAAATACCTATGCAAACACTTCCAAGCAAAGCTTCTAAATCTTATAGACTTTGTTGCATACTTGGAAGCCATACATATATTCTTCCATTTATCATCATCAAACACTTTTTCCTTTTTTTCTACATGGGGTTAGAGTGTCTTATCAACTGTCACCACATGTCCCTCAATGCCACTCTCCTATCTTCCTCAACACTCATGCCTGACTGATGCAGGTCTTGTCTCATATAATCCATCCAACTCTTTACTGGACACCCTCATTTCCTCTTGCCTTCTTCCTTTCTGTACCAAATCTTCTTCAACAGATTAAGTTCTACTTTTCTGCACATTGACCTGAATCAGCATAATATGTTTCTGTTTCACCTTTTCTGCAATTGGAGCTACTTTGGCTTTGTTCTTATGTCCTTATTTCTTTGCCTGTCCCATAGTGTGCATCTTACCACCTATCTCAGACACTTCATCTGCATCACCTCTAGCTTCCTCAACTGCTCTGTCTTCACTGTCCATGTTTCTGTACCACACAGTAGTAGTGGCTTAAGCATTGTTTTGTACACCTTACTTTTCAGCTTCTTTTGCATCCTTCTGTCATACACTACCACTGATGTTCTTTGCCACTTGTCTGCAGCCCCTTTGATTCTACCTTTGATCACATCATTCAGACTTCCCTTCTCCTCAACCACATCTCCAAGATACTTGAAGCTGTTAACCTGTTCTTCTGTTATCAACATTTGCTGTCATTACAAATGTCTGATCTCTATTTAATTTTGCCCCATGTGCCTTCAGATTTGTATTCCATTCCCTATCCTTTGCTGAAGTTCTTGCTCAGAGTCTGCCTGTAATGCCATATAATCTGCATACAGCATCTTTGTTTATCTGTCCCCTCTGACCTATTTGCTAATGTAGGCCATCATCTGTATGAACAGCAGTGGCCTCAGAGTTGAACTTTGATACACACCCATTCCCAGTGGGAACCCATCTATGAGACCAAACGCTGTTCGTACTTGAGTCATTAGGTCCTGGTACATAGCTTGCACTAATTCTACCAATGTTTCTGGGACTTTGGATTACTGCAGGACTGCCTAAATCAGCTCTCCTGGGAACTCGTATGCTTTCTCCAAGTGTAGGAATGCCCAATTGGACTCGTTCATCATTTCTAGCTTCTTCTCAAGTATCTGTCTCACTGCAAACATCGTTGTGCTGCATTTTGATCTGAATCTGAATTGCTTATCTCCTGTCTTTCTTACTAATACTACTTTGAGTATTCATTGCAATGCCTGCCTTTCTGAATCTGTTTTTTTTTTAATACAAGGCACCCCTGCTTTACTTTTACATGCAAACACTCCTCAAAATGGCATTTGTAATCATGCAAAGTAAAGGGAAATATTCATACTGCCTATATCTTATTATAATTTCTGTACAGCTGATATCTGGAAAAGACTGAAGGTGAGGATAATAATTAGGCCAAAAGTGAGCTTTAAAAAGGTTGAGATGCAGTGTAGTGCAAAAGTAGAAGGAGGTAAACAGAAAGACAGCAAATAAGGTGATCCAGCAAAGGCTGAAACTGAAATGGTATTAATGTGTGTGTGTATGGGGTGATCATGGAGCAAACAAACATTTCTTTATACACACATACACACACACATATATATATATATGTATATATATATATATATATATATATATATGTGTATATATATATATATATATATATATGTGTGTGTGTACATATATATATATATATATATATATATATATATATATACATATATATACATATATATATATATATATATATACATATATATATATATATATATATATATATATATATATATATAAAATAGTGTTGAATTAATTCTTTACTTCAGATTTTACAGGGGCAACTGAGGGGAAGGTACCAATCTGAATTAGTGGTAGGGCTTAGTGGCACCAATACACTCAACAGTTTAGAGAAGGAAGAGGTTGAAAAGAAGTATGCTTCATTACAGGAGAATAACACTCAAGATTCTCAAAAATCCTGCATGCTGTAGAAGGCCCAGCAACAGAATTCTTAAGTTCACTGGTCACTGTGTATGCACAAATGTGCTTTACGAGTGGATACTAAGATGTCTGGTACCCTTGTATGACAAGTTTGGGGTGGAAGCAGGAAAATCTAGTGAAGTAACTGACTGACAGCCTAAAAGTTGTGACAAAAAAAAGTCAAGAAGAGAACTCTGATAAAAAGGGTGGTTGCCTTTATAGACAACAACTAACATGGTTCCATGGTCAGAAAAAGTTTTTAGTCAGACTTGATCTAGTTCTATGACTAAGTAAAAAGAGAACTTTATAGGAGAGTACTATTAGAACTGACCTTCTTGGCATTAACCAAAGCACTTGGTTTAGTTCTACATGGCTGGCTGCTAAGAAAACTGGAGGGGCTGTAAGGGTGGTGGGCAAAGCATCAAGGCTGAACAACTGGTATGCTGCACAATCACATGATAGGACACAGGCCTGTGGAGAGAGAGAGAAATGCCAAGAAAAAGGAAAGTGAGAAGTGAAGTTTCACAAGGGTTAATCCTGAATCTAGTACTCATTGATGTGTTGATTTCAGATGTCTGCAAGGAAACAAAGATCAGGATTCCCCTTTTTTACTGATGGTGCACAGTAAGGTCATGAAATGGGGAACGAGCCTAAGTAAAGATTTGGAAAGACAGACTAAGTGGGCTGAAAGGTAGCAGTTGAGGTTCATTGCGAACAAATGCCGGGAACACAGCAAATCTGCTATGAAGTATCCTTTGAGGGGCGTTATTGGGAGTTCCTGTTGTAAAACCTACACTAAACTATTAGGAGCAGACAGAAAGAGCTGTGGCAGCAACCAGTAGAATGGTGGTGAGTATTTTGAGAGAGAAATACCTCAAAAATTAAGAAGCAACACTTCTGCTCTACTAAGACATGGCCAGATCACAGCATGAGCACTTTGCCCAGTTGTGGAGGTCATACAAAGAGATAATGATGTTAGGATGCTCAAAAGAGTAGAAGAAATCCATTAGAAATGATCATGAGATGCAGAAGAAAAATGATGACACGCTAATGGTGACAGAGTTCTTCTCATTATAAAAAAGAAGAGATGGGGTAACAACATATGGGGTACACCAGATCTTGTAAAGAAATTTAAAAGATCTGTCTTGAATAGAAAGGAAAGACGAAGACAAGAGGTAGAGAGTAGAGGCAGCAAAGTGAAGCACTCATTGTATCTGCAGAAGTACTTCTTTATGGAGAGTAGTATTGACCCTTGGAATGGACTACCAGGCTAGATGGCAGAGAGAGTATCCACAGAGGCATTCATGATGGCATAAGACATGTACAGAAGGGGCAAGAGTGAAGACTGGCATGGCGAGGATGCAATATGTTCACTGTATTAAATGGCAAAATATATAAGCCTATTGTATCCAATCATGAAGCAAATGTAACATAGTGTAATGTAGTGCAGCTGTATGAGACAGATAACATGCAATTCCTGTAAGTAAATGGCCATATGTCTGTGAAATGTATAGCTAAATATTTTGTGGAGAAAGATATAATAAAAATAACATGTTATACATTACAAAATAAAATGTTTTAAATGAAACTGACTGGAGGGGAAACACTCATTAAATGTCTGGAAAGAGGATGATAGAAATAAATATGCAGACAATTTTTGATTTCCCTGTGCCTTGTGACCATCTGGCTGGCTGCCTCAGTCTGGGCCCCATCCACCCCTCCTAGATGGGAGGTAGTTGTGATGTGTCCATCATGTAGAGTGTCACTGGGGGATTTTTGTTTCTTTCTTAGCACTTTCTTTCCCTCTGCATTCTGCATGAACATTACAGGGGAGGGGTATGCAGTGGATGCAACATAGGGCCATCCCATGCCTCCTTGAATAAATAGACTCTCAATAATCCATATGATCCATTCTCAAACAGATGATACCCTCTAGGTCTATGGTCTGCACCAGATAGTCATTAACAAAAGTTATTCTGAAATATGCCTCTGAACCTCCCCATGGGAAAAAATAATGGGACTTGCCTCTTCCCTCCCGTCACTCTCAACTGATTCCTCCAATATCTCATCTGTTACTTGAATTCTGGTTGGCTGGGTAGTAATCAGAGTATTATCCACTCTCTGGATCCCTATCATATTAATGAATGCTCAGATGAGTGAATGGCAGAATATTGAGCCAAGAAGCTCAAAGACCTGGAACATTGAATAGAATGAGACATCTACTGTGTGGGATTGCGGCAAAGTAGGGATTGGGGTATTGCTTTTTCCCCCTCTGTGGTGCAGTCTCACAGTTGGTGTATATAAATATATATATATATATATATATATATATATATATATATATATATATATATATATATATATATATATATATATATATATATATATATAAAATAGGGGGTGTGGGGGTGCGGGGGCACTTGCAAAAAATAGGTATTTGTGGGTTGTGGTTCATCTCAATGTTCTGGGTTTTCAAGCTTGTTGGCTTGGGATTTGCCATTTGCTCATCTGAGTGTTAGATAATATGATAGAGATTCCCTACTGTGCTATTGAGCTGAGCATGTACGCTGTGGAGGTCACCAAATAAAGAGCAGCCATAAGCAAGTGGAATACATGTGTTATGAAAGAGTATTGTTTAAATGGAAAATGTGTAAGGAACGCAAAAAAAAAAGCAACCTGTAAACTGAAACATTAAGCATTAAAGAAATAGAGTATGAAGAAATGGAAAATACAACAAAAGAAGGAAAGTGAAAGGATGAGGCTAAACATGTGGAACACAATAATAAAAAACTAAAAATGAAAAGTGTTATATTTGCATACCAGAAAGAAAACAGGAAAGGAAGCTGAAACAAGTGAAAATAATACAGTACAGAAAAAGGTCTCAGCAATGTAATGGGAAGAAAAAGATTTGGATGAAGGTGCTATAATGAGATAAAGACAGTAAGGTTTACTAGAAAGAGAGCACTAAGAATAAAAATGATACAAGAACAACATACTAAATGATGCAAATGTTGAAATTTGGATCCTTAACACTACAGCTACATTGAACATAGTAAGTTAGCCTGCTTATTGAAGGCCAGTGAAGTGAATGAGTAGATGCACTGTTTTGTTGGAATTACAAATGACACACCAGACGTTTGGAAGAAGGCTAGTAAAAGTTAGACTAGAAGGTCTTGGTAGTCATTTTTTATAACAATTGACATCAAAAAGGTAAATATTTTATTTTTAAATAAAAAAATGATGGCATATTTTGTGTCTCAGATGACAGAATGGAAAGGAAAAATGATTAATGCATGCTGGAAAATATACTGTAATTTTGTGGTAGACTGCAATAGCATGGAAAATCTGGAGCAACAAGAAATGAGGGGTCCTCATTTATGTACTAGGAGATAAATAATTTGGGGAAGAGGGTATAGGTTTCAGGAAACAATTGCGCAAATTATACGGGAACCCTAAGCCAGCTATTGACAGAATGATTTAGAGAATATATAGGAAGACAAAGAAGGTTAAGGTTGATTTTATTATTAGGAATAGAATGGCAATAATTGTTTGAATGGTGTCAAAGAGAAAAATGAAACTAAAGTATATCATTTTTGGTTACTTCATTTCATAAAAAAAAAAAAAAAAAAAAAAGCAAGCTGGTCTGAAAAATGTCCGTTAGAATGACTGCTTTATCCTGGTTAACAAATTTAAATAAGTAAATAAATAAATTAATCTAGAAGGTAGAGAAGTGCATAAATACATAAATGATGCAGCAGTGGAGTATTTCCAGACAGTGTGCAGTAGGAAAGATGGAGAAGCTAAACCATGTTTATGAAGCAAAAACATTTGCTAAGCTGTTTGGGGGAGTAAAAACCAGAAATAATTGATTGCCTGAATAATAAAATTGCTTACAATATATGGAGATGCAGCAAGGTTACAAACAAGGAAATCTGCAAATTATTATTTGAGATATACATTTAGGAGTGTAATGCAATGAAAATTCACAAATAAACAACTCGACAGTAGTACACTAGAAATGAAGAGACAACACACTTGAGAAAATAGCATGGTTTATAAAACGAGGAAATGTAAACAGGCTGCTAAAAATAAAAACAATGACAGTTATAGAAAATGTTGGTGACAGTTGAAGGTTTTCAACAGTGATATACAAATGAAGTCTGGTGATGCTGTGGAATGCATTCCATTTGGGTAAAGCAGAATGCCAAAGTGCTTTAAATGTTGCCTAGTAAAACTGAATCAACCGAGGCCTTTTAACAAGGGAGACTTGAATTAGTGGTATAAAATCCACTGTGGCATAAAATGAATATTAAGAAAGTAACAAAATCCTATAAAGGTATGGAATTAAGGGGTTTGTGAAAGGGATGATGATAAACAATAGGAAAAGGATAGAGTTAAGGTATGAATAGTATTGCCAGGTCTTTACAGTAAATATCCTTTTTTAAATCTGTCATTAATGCAAAATGAAATGTGAATACAAGTGGGTGGGGCAGAGTAAAACCAGGTTATAAACTTTATATGGGAAAAGATGTCTTTGTTGGAGATGTACAGAGATGGACAAAGAGAGACTGAGGATATGAAAGGAGTTATTAATGAATAAAAGAAGGACATGCTTTGCCTCATCAGTATCACTGTAAATATGTTTTCGTATAGAATAGTGAGAGAAGAAATAAAATATTAAAGAGACAAGGCTAGCCACTCAGAAATGTAAGAATTAGCCCTTTATTTTTGGTCATATCAACTAAAGCTGACAAAAATGAGCATGAGTATTTGTCGGTGCTAAGTGGGTTGAGGACCCAGACTACTCTGATCTACTCCAGGGACATCTATTAACAATAGAAGAAACAGACATGCTGGTGTTGGCTCATGTGCTCCTACCATAAAGCCTGACAGCCCAGGATAAGTCAGTAAGCTCTGGCTGACTGACATCCTTTTGCCCACTCAGGATTACCTGGGTAGCTCTGCTGAGTAAAAGCTGGATGTAAAATCAATGAGTTTGTCAAAATTGAACTAAGGACTGCTACAAGGAATATGTGTTCACTGACTGGACACAGCTTAGAAGTAGATGACCTACTTCTCAGAGTTAAGAAAGACTAGAAATAGTGTGGGAATTGTGGTGAGAGAAGGTCTGCTAAAGACAGTGAGTGATAGCAAGGGAATCAGTGTCATAATCATAGCAGTTATATTCGGTTTTGATGATGGAGCAGCCATAATATCAGACTTTGTTCCATGAGGTCTGTGATGGTGAGAGAAACACTGCATTCAGGCAACTGTTGCAGGACTTCCACAACAGAGCAGAACAAAGTGAGTCAGCATTGATAATGTGTGACCTGAATGCTTGTATCAGTCTTGACAGAGCAGGATGTGAGGACTGCATGGATCCGCATTGCTGGAACAACAGGAGTAATAAAGGAGAGGCTGTTTTGGACTTCTGTTTAGCAAATGACTTAATAGTGGCAAATACATGATTCATCAAGAGAGGTACTCACAAGACCATGCATAAGAATAGCTAGCCTGAAACTCAGGCAGACGTCTTCCTAGTACGGAAAGGGCATTGTGGTCAAATCAGAGATTGTAAAGTCATTCCTAGTATGCTGTTATCCCCAGTATAAATCACTAGTGTTCACAATCGGATGCAAGTAGTGGTCAGGGAAAGGTTGAATGTCAGTAAGACTAGGCTGAAGACCTGGAAGTTGACAAGGGTGAATGTACAGGAGTTCAAGGAAATACTCATTGCTCTTAACAACTCAGGAAAAAGAGGAAAATGGAGTAGATTAAACTTTTCAGTGTCACAAAACAGCATACATAAAGATGATAAAACATCTCTGGTTGAGCCAGCTGTGGAAATAAAGTAGATAATGAATGTTTTTGGTGTAATGGAGAAGTCCTGGAAGTCATCAAAAGAATAAAGCAGTGCAAAAAGAAGTAGGTGATAAATAAGTTGGACCAGGCCAATAAGGACTATGGGTGGGCAAGTAAGGAGACAAAGTCAACATGTGTAATTATAAGACATTAGAGAGACTCTGCCACCTGGAAAGTGACTTAGCAGATGGCAGAAAAAATAAGCTCCATCAGATTGCAAGGCAATGACATGAAACCAAAGGAGATAATCAGAATGCCATTCATGAAGGACTCTCCTCACTAACATTTTGCTCACCTGTCCAGAGAACAGAAAAGACAGACAGAAGGGGGTATTTCCAGAAGTGCCCAGGTAGTCTGGACTGAGCAACTGCACATTCTTCTGAATGAAGCAGGCACCACAGAAGCCAAACTGCCATGTGCACACACTGTGATGGAGTGAGAAAGAAGGTCTACCCTTAAAGAATTATGAAGTGCATTAAGGAAGAAAAAAGGCAGGGCCATTGCAGACATAATCTAGAATTGGGTGTATTAGAGGAGAAATGGCTCTTGAGGGTACTTATCATGGTAGAGAAAGATATACAAAGGGAGATCCTAGGGCCACTGTACAAAAACAAAGGAGAAAGTTACAACTTTGGCAAGAACAGAAGTATCTAACACCTGTCACTTTGCAGGAAAGTGTTTGAGGATTATTAATAAATGAATACACAGAGAAGTAGAACGCAAGATGTGAGATGAGTAATGAGATGAAAAATTCAAATTCAGATCAGTATGCAGGACAACCTACCTGATGTCTGCAGTGTGACAAACTATGAAGAAGACGTTGGGAATGAGGAAATAGTCCAAATCTGCAGTCCTACAATGGAGAAGGCATAGTCCAAGGTCCCAAAAAAGCTGATGTGGACAGTCCTGTGATAATTCAAAGCCCTGGACTCATTGGAGGAGTTAGTTCAGGCTTTGGCAAAAGCTCCAGTGACACAAGTGCAGTGTTCAGGTTCACCAAGGGGTTCCCAGTGGGAGTGGGTATGATCAAGGTTCATCTCTGAGCCCAGTCTTCTTCATACTGACCATGGACTGCATCAGCAAACAGGTCAGAGAGGGAGCAGATTAACAGAGCTACTTAATGCAGATGATGTGGCACTACAATCAGACTGAGAAGGGTCTTCAACAAATGGAGAACTGGAATATAAAACTGAAAGCACATGGGATGAAACTGAATACAGGCAAGATGATGGTCATGAAATCAGATGGGGAGATAAGAAAGTGAGAATTGATGTAGAAGGGAACATAGTGGAAAAGGTTAACAGTTTCAAGCATATAGATGAATTTCATAAGAAGAGGTCACACATGAAGTCAGAGGGGCTGCAACCAATTGGCACAAAATGACGGGTAGTATGTGACAGAAGAATTCCAAAGCAGCTGACATGTAAGGCACACAGTACAGTGGTATAACCAGTACTTCTATATGGTACAGAATCCTGGGCAGTGAAGTCAGAGCATCTAAAGACCTCTGAGGTGATTGAGGTGAAGTGCCTGAGACAGGCAGTAGGATACACACTGCGGGACTGACAAAGAAATGAGGATATTACAGCTGAAACCAAAGTACCACAGACTGCAGAGGAGGTCAAGGAGAATGGATTATGGTGATGTGGTTACATGTGCAGGAACGCAGAAGATTTGGAAATGCAGATGGGGGGGGCGCTACAGAAAGAAGGCAAGGAGAGAGCAGTAAAGATTAAAGGGCATTTAAAGTGTTTTGTATATAGACATGTAGGATAGTTTGAGTGTAACACATAGTTTATGGACAAAAAAATGTACAGAGAATTACAAGAGGACTGGTAAATTGTATGGCAAGACAAATGAATGCGAATGATTAAAAGAATATGATAATTGGATATTACGCCCACAATATTTTCAAGGAAGGAAAAGGGCATGTTGGTGAACTGATCTAAAAAAAAATAAATCATGTTTATTATTTGGTTATGTTTGTCTAGACTAGCTTAACTAGGCATGACCTATTTTTAATGGAGACCCAAATTGTGGTTATACTAACTACTGGAAATTTGGCCAGTGTGACACAGAGCTCCTCTGAGAATTTTCATGTTGATGTTGTAGGAATTTGAATTTTTTTCGTTGTAATTTGAGAAAGAATTTTAATAGATGCTCTGTATTCTTTTCATTAAGTGCCACTGGATCCTCTTATGCCCACTTCAGTAACTACCCACTTAATTAAAAAAGACCTTGGTATAATGACTCATTCAATGGATGGCATTGGAGGAGTGCACCACCTCTTAATATACTGCGCTACATTGTGACTCTTACAAATGAATCCAGGCACTTGTTGAGGGAGTACGTAAGTACAGTAGGTGTAGAAGGAGGAAGGGGGATGCAAATGATTCATAATAATAATAGAGTTGCAGTGGACATTTTTGTAATTTGGTTAAATGCTTGTGAAGAACAGAGGGTTAGGATAATAAGGATGGAGATGCAGAAGAAGAGAGAATTTGTGCCTAAGGAATGAATGTGAAATAAGAATTAAAACAACAGTAGTTAGTGAGTAATGTTTCAAATGTGTGGGCAGTATCACATAGATAAGGAGAGGCAAATGAATATAGATAACAGTGTTTAGGAGCTTATCTAGTGTAATATAGAGCAAAAATGAGAACATTTCCAGGTAAGAATATAATGTTGTATCTGTTGAGTTTAAATTTACATTTTGACAAGTAGAGTAAATTATGAAGCATGTAATGTTTTAGTCATTTGAAAGATTGTCCAAGTTAAATTTGGAGAAGTTGAAGTAAAACAAACAGGATGAAGTCAATAAATTAGCTATTGATTGTGGTAAAGGTTAAATAGAACATGGAATACACATTAAAATATGAACAGAAATATGTATTCCCACTGGATAAGTTCATGTGTTTAGTTTATTTTGTTTTCACATTCTCTTTTTTCTTTTGATATTTTGAATAGTAAAATGGAATTTTGTCTGAAAATGTAGTTCATGCAATTAAGATGATAGAGACTGGGTTAGTTTTTAATAAAAATGAATCTATAGTCTTCATTTAATAATTGCCTCTTTATCTTTAAAATTCAGCTGAATTTTCACAAAACCCAGGTAAATGATACAGAAGTAAAATGTAAACTGTGATTGAAAATGTGATTGCATTATGTACAGCTAAGTTATTATTCACTTAGCTTTGAATAAAAAAAATAACTCAAAGCCTTCTTCGTACAGTTAATACTTGATCTTTAAAACCTACTAGAATTTCCTCAAATCCAGGAAAATGAGCTCTTGATGTAAAATCTCATCTGATGATGAATGCCTTAAGACTGTATTGATCCCCTGCCCCCATGCTGTACTACAGTACAAGTAGCAGAGCATGAATCCATGTGCCTTTTGTGGGGATTGAACAGACCTTTCTTCTTCCATTCTCACCTTCATATTTCATTTCCTACTAAGACAGACACTCTGATAAGGATTGTTATATATTTTCCACTTATCCTATTATGCATCCTTCAGGATTACCTTAATTGTTTGACTGAATCTGAGATTTATTCTGTGCTTTCATATACACTGAGTATAATACACATAACAAGGAAAGCTACATGACTATTCCTTGCATATTTTTATATGACAGTATAATGTATATTTTTATCTTTGCCCTCATTTCACCTAATTTAATTTTAGTTGTCATGTAAGCCATCTGAAGTCAAACACAGTCAGCTAGAATATACTGACCTGAAATGTTAGCTTGAGATGAATTTGTTGAAAATGATAAAAATGTTAATACATACGGCCTCACTTTCTTGGTAACTGTTGCTATGTTCTGCTTTCTATTTTTAACACATTGTGGCAGACTTTTCTTGCTCCCTATCAAAGAGTTGTTATAATATATGTATTTTAATTTGTTTTTGAAACAAGTATCTGATACCTTACAATATATCTGAATGTTTTACAGGAAACAAGAATATCAATTTTCCAAACATTACTATACTACTAATCTGATTTCATTTACTTAATTGTCTTTGATGGCTTTAGACTGGATAAGATTACAAGAGCAGTAAACCGTGCTTTTCAAGATCAGCCATGCAGGACTACAGGAGCACTTCTAAATAGGAAATGATTACTAGAAATTTGTGGAGTGTACATAAATTGTAATTAAACCCAGCATTTATATAGTCCTGAAATCTGTGTGTAATAGAAATAAACAGATGACTGCATTACTGCAGTAACTGTACATTCAGGGTATTAGTTATGGCTCTTTTTACGTGGAGCACACCACTTACAGTATTTGGTGTTGGCATCTCACTACCATTCACATTCAGTTTGTTACTGTTTGTAAATTCTTTGTGTGGAGGTTTTGCCCCCTCCAGGACTTCACTGAAAATGTAAATAAATAAATAATATAGATCTATAGATGTGTATATATACATATGTATATAAATTTAACAGTCTCAGTAGCTCAACAGGTCACATAATTGTCTTTGGTGTGGAAAGCTGTGAGATCTATTTCAACACCTGGTAGTTGGATTAGTTTTCCATTACTGAAACTGCAGTTCAGCATGGAGCTGGAGGGGGGGGGTACTTCACTGCTGAGTGTGTGTCATTCATGAGATGTTAAATCATGGCCCTGTCTCCTTGAGTTGATAGAAGGTCAGGGGAATGTAAAAGATCCCATGACACTTACCATAAAAGTAGGGGCCCTTTAGTTATATACAGAAAGAAGCCTTATTTACAAAATATTTATACATTTACTAATATTTACAAATGTACAGATATATACATATAAAACTCTGTTTATACATTTTCATAATTTCTTTTACAGTCATACAAAATTTTCATTATAGACCCCTACTTCTTTTTCCATAGCCATCGTCTAATTTTACTTAATATTTTGGCATTATTTTGGCATTAAACAGAATTTTACTTATTCTTTCAATCCACACAATCCATATAACATAAAAATAACTTTTCTCTATTCTTTTAACATATTGTTTACTTTTATTATTATATTATCCGTATTTAATCATATCCATGTTTATTTTATTAATTTCTTTTATATCTTCAAAAAATCTTTACATAGTTTTCTCTATCCATAACTTTTTCACTCTTTTACATTTCAAAAATACATTCCATAGGTTCTTCTTCGTCACTCTTACATTTCAAAAACACATTTCGTAGTTTCTTCTTCTTCATAGTGTAAACATATTCTATCATTTTTCTTTTCATATGACATTTTTCCTTTTAGTAGCAATTTATATCTTACCGTCTGTTTAACAAATCTTGACATTCTACTTTCTGATTATACCACTTGTGTATTTTTATACCTTTAATTTTTTCATCTGTTAGATTTTTCCCATTAGTTTACATAATAATGTTCTATCATTACATTCTTATACCATACTTTCTTTTTCCTATATCATCAATTTTTATTTTCCACTAAAATATTTTTTATTGGTTACATTTTATTTCTTCATTTATAAACTCTTTTTCTCTAACTTTTTTTACCATACTCCAAAATTTATCATACTTATATTTATACAGTTTTACTACTAATCTGTCATGTTTCTCATTTATCCACGTTAACACTTTGTACAAATTTAATGAAGTGGCATATACCACTGGGTGAATTAACCTTAAATCTCCTTTTTTATTTACATACAAAATTCCTCTTTTTTTCTGGAACCCTAGAGGTGTAGGGGAAGATCCCCAGTGTCCTGCCTAAATTCCTCCCTGTTATTATGAATGCCACTTCAAATGTCCCCGGAAAAGATGCCATTGGCCTAGTGGGACTAACCCAGTCAGCAAAGTATGAATAAGAAATAAAGTAAAATAAAATTAAAATGAATTCTGCAATATTCTGTTATACTGATAAAACTAACCTAAAGAAAAAAAAATCTAAAATAAGCTGAAGATGAAGGCAGTCACTGTTCTTCAGGACTACTACTATATGATCTATGGTTTAATGAAAAGATCTAAATGTAATTGTTTTTATTTTCCCTTTATTTGAAGAAAGTATAAATAACTTTAAAAATGCATTGTATACAGGTGTTTTTTTTTTCCTGAAGACGTCCTTTTACCAATGAAAAAAGCGCTCAACAAATTTAACATTGTGTGATCTTCCTATTGGTTCCTTTTTTGTTTTTACATACTTCTTTAGTGTTGGAGTCGTGCTGTTTAGTTTGTGATGAATAGAACTGAAGGGAATGAACACATTCTGCGTAGCACTTTACAAGTCTCATTTTTGGAATTAAGTAAATCTGTCAAAGAATTAACATTGCTCGTTCAACAGCTTATACAAGTTGATGATTTATCTAATGAGAGAAGATCTTTTGGATATCCAAACAGTCAAAAGTTTGCTGGCAACCAGTTTGGGAACCCAGGAAGTGGGTATTAGTGGTGTTGCACCAGCCCAAAGACAGCAAGGAAGTCAAGCCAGCCCATCTGAATCAACAGATAGTAATCTAGGAATGAATAGCAATCGGGTATTGAGGGGTATGTCCTACAATGGAAGTTCTTCACTACAAGAATGGCTTGACAACTGTAGTGGCTGGAATTTTGGAATAAATGAAAGAACTTGTTTTTTTTTTGGCTCTGTGGATAAACAGTTGAAGCTTTTAGACAATATGTTTTTGAAATACTGGAAGCTTCAACTAGAAAATAGTTACCTTAGAGAATGTCTTCAGGTTGAGTGTATTTTGAAAGGACTTAGAACGTGGAAATACCCATCAGGGTTGGAGAAAAACTCTGAATTACACTGTAAGTTATTAGAATTATTTAATAAACATGGGTATGAGTTATTGCAAGTTCTTATTAAAGATACTGAATGAAAGATGACTGTGCTTTTAGAAACCCTCTCTAAATTAGAAAATAGTCTTCAGTCCAATTTACTGTTTGAAAGCAAGAGATAATTACTATGACAATTACTATGCACTGTTTACTCAAGTTAATCACCTGCTGATTGAATTGAAGGACTAAAAAAAAAAAAAAAAAAAATAGTTAGGGATTAAAGGGATTATGAAGTGGAGAAAGCCTATCCCCCACCCCCTTGTAAATGACTGCAAATTAATTTTGAAAATGTCATGAGAAATAATAATGTGGATAATGTGGATAATACTCCTACTTCCCACACCACCATACCTGAAGACCCTTTGGACTATACCCCTCTGAGAAGGTCTGAGAGACTGAGGAACAGAGGGGAGATTCAATAGTTGCAATATTTGAATGGACCAACGGGGCATCAGATGAGCAGAGGTAGAAGAGGGGTGAGGGGGAGAGGCAACCATCGGGACAATTAGTATCTGAAATCGTTGCCTCATGTGATACCATTTCAAACAGCAATGGTGATTTTTTTGTATTTATAATTACAGTGATGTTGATTTGGACAGTACTTATGCTGATTTATTTGAAAAAGGTTTATCATATGTACCAGTTAGGAGGGCTAGGATTGACAATGTTTTAATCAATCTGAAACTGTTTTCCAGAAAGTTGAATTTTGGATTTTATTTTAAAGATAGCAATGGTAACAGTGGCATGAATTCTGGTTGTAGAGACCTAGTACATTTAACCCTCCACTGCATCTCTTTTTTTCCATCTTTTAAAAACTGTGTGAATATAAAATACCGGAATTATTTTGTCGAAGATATGGCATCAACAATGAGAGGTATAATTTAAGTGCAGGTGAGGCCAAATTATTCAGAAAGATTTGTAACAACAAGGGTATAAGGGTCATGGAAGCTGATAAGGGCGGGGGCCTTGTGGTTATGAACATAAATGAGTACAGCAACAAAATGTTGACATTATTATACACTGATACCTATGAAGAGATCAGTATGAATGAGATGAACATAGAGTATCTTAAGATAGACCTCCTTTTGGAAGAGCCACTTATTAATGATCAGGTCACAACACCAGAATATAACTATCTCCATGTTCTAAACCCTAGGATCCCAATGGTTTTCGGGATACTGAAAACACATAAAAATATCAACGAACCAGCCCTTAGACCTATTGTAGATGCTAAATCAGCTAAAACTTTTACAGTAACGAAATTCTTTATTATAAAACTAAAAACATTCTGAATGGGTATTTTTATTACCTTAAAGATTCTTGGGATTTTTTATCTAAGGTCTCAAACAATGTATATAGTGATGAGCTTATTTTTGTCACTAGTGATGTCCATGATCTGTTTTCTGTCATTCCTCATACAACTGGGTTGGAGTGGTTCTACTATTTTTTATGTCAACACTTTGATTTCGACCATAGTAATATCTCAACCCTAAGATCACTGATGGAAGTGGTGTTGGAGAATAATTTCATTGCTTTTGAGCATCAGTTATTCAAACAATAGAAAGAGGTGGCAATGGGGGCAGCCTGTGCCCTCATTTTTTCCAATATTGTGTTAGCATATTGGGAAATAAAAGATGTGCTCAATTCCCCTTTTGCTAAGTGTTGGTCCCTCTATGGGAGGTTTCTTGATGAAATAAAAATTTTTTGGAAAGATACACAGAGTGGTCGGAACAATTTTATGAATACATTCACACCACCACATATTTTTTGAAGTTCACCATAACGTCAAATTCTGAACAGGTAAACTATTTGGACGTCACTATTTCAAAGAATAGGAGAGAAAGACAATTTGTATCTAATATTTATAGAAAGCTGACCTATTCGAACACTTTGTTACATTTCAAAAGTTGGCATTGGATGCATCAAAAGTGATTGTTAGAAGAGGAGCAGTGTGTACATGTGGCACGCATGGTATCTGATGAAAGTGACTTTCAAAATGAGTGCAGGGTACAAAAATCTATGTTTGAAAAGAGGGGTTATCCAGATGTTTTTCTTGAGAATATATTTAAGGAAGCCCAGATTAAGAGATCTACTGGACATTTTGCCCCTGTTCTAGGGACTGGCAATGTTGGTACATATTTATCAAATATTGTCAGCAGTAATCTAGATAGATAGTGACCAATTTTGTAAAGCACTTATTCTAACTTTCAACAGTAATTTTTTAACATTAGGGAAATCATAGAACAATATTGGTGTGTTTTTAAAATAGACCCTGAACACACTAAAATTAAAACTAAACTAAAAGGCGTCTGTTTAAAAACTCTTTTAGAAAGACAGAAATTCACTGATCAAGAAGGGAAAATGGTGAAATGTGGTCACTGTACACAATGTCAACATGTGTTGGAAGGGAGTGAGATACAAATTGCCAACTATGGGATGATAAAATTGTTGAAAAAATATCATTGTAGTACTAAAGATGTGGTATGTATTGCATAATATCAGAAATGTCCATGTTTTATGTAGGTAAAACCAAACTTAAGTCGAATCTACCAGCATTGTCATGGTATAAAGCAAAAAGATCTGAAGAATGCATTATTTAAACATATTCATAAAAATGAAAATCATTTTTTTAATTTATTGCTATTGATCATGTTGATTTATGGCACTGGGATGGTGCAATAGATGATTTTTTGGAACTGAAAGAACTACAATGGCAATTAAGAACAAATGCCGCTGTTTACCCAGGTTTAAATGAATCGTTGTCCATTAGCAGCATTTTGAAGTTAAAGGCTGCTTTTGCTTTATATTTTGGAAGGTACATGTAACTAGTTTTTGTAATTTGGGATGACCACTATGGTTAATTGGTTCATAAAATATGTATGAACAGTTAAAAGTGTAATGATGTATTGACATTCCATTGTCAATGGATTTTTTGGGATGTTGTTTCTTTATTTTAATTGGGGGATTTTCAGCAAGTAATTAACCTATCACAATGGTTTTTATGTATATTTAAGTTGGGGCATGGTGGTTTGTTTTTTTTCTGAAGAAATCCTTTTATCAGTGACAAAAGCGCCAATAAATTTAACATTGTATGATCTTCCTATCAGTTCCTTTTTTGTTTTTGTATAGTGGAGAACATTCTAGTTTTAGTTGCTGAAGCAGTCTACATCTTTTTTAATATTATAGTAAGGGCTCCATCTTTGTGCAATGCGATAAGGATATTGCAAAGAGCTGTCCTTCAGAAATGGCTGTTTATAATGCATACCTCCTCTCTTCTATAGTAAAGATGTGTAAAGTACCCAGAACTGTATGCAGCACTGGAGGCAAAATTCAATACCAGTCCTACTAGATGAAGTTCTGGCAGGAAACTCTGGTGTAAGTCCCTTTGCTGACTAACATCACCGCACTAACTAACCAGTCCATAGATTTCCATCCCAACTTCCTATAAGCCATGTATCAAACACATGTAGAGACTAGCTTCTAAAGTTTTTTTTTTTCTTGTGACTGTAGCTGTGCCCCACCAGCACCCTAGCAGCAACAGAAACAGCACGACACCCACTCCCACCTGGCAGGATAAAGTGCTACAGGCAAAGATGAGGCTTCAGCTAAAAGTCAAAACTGGTAAATACTACCTAATCCTTCTACTCCTACAGCTTTACTTGCTCAACAAAACTTGTAAATACTAGACAATCCTTCTACTTCCAGAACTATACCTGCTCAACAAAACATGTACATATTGAGCACTAATTTCTATCTCTAATACTTTCACTCAAAGCACCACCACTATTTCTCCTTCCCTGAATCTCTTCACTGCAGGCAATTTCTATACAACCTTAACTCTCAGTTTAGGAATCTCTAAGAATTACTGCTTTACTTTGCAAATGTAATAAGCATAACTTAATGTAAAAAAACTAAATTTTAATCAATTTCAGTATGAATTGTACTCTCATACTGTCCTGTATTCCTTAAAATCGTATTTTGTAAACTGTTTAATGCTTTCTAAATTCTTGATTGTGTTGAAATCCTGTATGGAATATTTTTTTTATGCATTTTCGGAGCTTTACTCCCGGGCCTCCACTGAAAATGGGCCATGTTGACCCAGTGGACTTCTCCGGTAATCAAACTGGAATAAATAAATAAATAAGTCAGGTTCTTTAGTTATGTCACTAATGCCTCTGTGCATTATAGTCCTCATGTATTTCTTGGCATTTCATGATGTCCACTCCCAGCCTGTAAGTGCTGTGAATGGTTCATCTAACTCAGTCCATCATCAGCCATCAGCTACTGCTGCCCTATGTCAGGCTCAGCTGCCTTTCAGCCTGTCAGAGGTCAGACTCCTGTATTCATTATTCAATGAAGACAAATACAGAGTACTGCTCTGGGACACTGGGACTACAACAGTCAGGGTGTGAAGTGTCATGTTGGGGTAGCTGAACTAATGGCAAAAGGGCAGGTAAACAATCTGTAGGTATTGACGATATCGGCTATATACCAGGAGCAGACTGCAAGGCAAAGTGAGCAATCAGTAGAAGGCTGGAGTGCTTTTTTCAGGCATATAGATTCCAGCAGCAAAGAGGGAAAATGCTTCCATTGTGCAGGGCCTTGGGCTGAACTGCTGTGTTCAGATCAAGAGGTTATACAAGTATACACTGACCCTTCTGACATTGCCAACATCTTGGCTGACAGGTTCAGTGCAAATTCCCCCCCACCACCACCTACAGGGCCTATTACCATTCCAGGGGATTGTGTAAGTCCAATTATTACTGATACGTTGGTTAACAAGGCTCTATCTAAAGCTAAAAACACTGCCTCCATGGGACCAGATGGTGTCCCAGGCTGTCATACGCGAGCTCCAAAAGGAATTAACCCCGCATCTTAATACCCTGTTCAGTTTCAGCCTCTCCACAGGATATGTGCCCATGGAATGGCGCACGGCAACGGTTGTCCCGCTACACAAGGGTGGGGCCACAACTGACCCTGTGAACTACCGACCAATAAGCCTGACCAGTCTGATCTGTAAGGCTATGGAGCGAATCATTATGGAACTCATAAATGGAGAGATTGGGAACTTCCAGTCGCTGGACCCCACACAGTTCGGCTTCATCAAGGGCAGATTATGCCTCCTGAACCTGGTGGATTTCTTTGAGACAGATACTCAGGCTATAGATAAGGGAAAGGAGGTACACACGGCTTACCTTGACCTTGCTAAAGTATTTGACATCATTCCCCATTCAGGTATTATTGATAAGCTCACCAGCCTGGGCAATAACCCTTATGTCACAAGATGGATCGGAAACTGGCTCTCAGACAGATCCCATAAAGTAAGAGTAGAGGGATCTGTGTCCAAATCCAGACCAGTAACAAGTGGTGTGCCTCAGGGCTCTGTCCTGGGACCCCTCCTGTTTGGCATATACTTCTCAGAAGTACAGGTAAGCATGGAAGGGCTGTGGCTGACTAAGTTTGCAGACAACTGCAAACTGGGTGCTATAATAGAGTCTCCGGCTGACATGGAGATCCTCCAGAAGGGCCTAAATGAGACTGATGCATGGTGTCAAAGCCATGGTCTCAAGGTAAATGCAAAAAAATGCGTAGTAATCCCCTTTGGAAAAAACAGAGTACCCGCAAACTACAATATAGGAGGTAATCTTCTGAAATCTGAAGAAGAAATAAGGGATCTAGGGACCCAAGTAGATAGTCAGCTTTCCTTTGATAACCATGTTGCCAAAGTGGTTAGAAAATCCTTCTATGTGACCCATCTGATCACGAAAAGGTTCGCATCAAGATCTAAGGATGTAATGGTGCCCCTCTACTCCTCCCTCATCAGACCCATTATTGAGTACAATGCACCAATTGGAATGTACCTGGCTAGACATCTCCAGCAGCTGGAGAGACCACAGAGGTACCTAACCAAGAGGATTACTGGCCTCAAACAGTTGCCCTATGCAGCACGATTGAAAAAGCTCACAAGTCACATACACATGCGCAGTACATCAAAAAGAGCCCCAGGATACCACATAAACGCGGAAGGGCAGCATGGAGGCATTATACAAATACATTATTTAAGAAAAGTAAGTATTTTTTTTCTTAAATAATGTCATTGTATAATAGCAATAACTGACTTCGCCCTCATGATTAAACCACGCCAATAACTTACAATGAATTACCCAGCCCTTAAATACACATAAACCCAATAATTAATTAATGGAATAATCACATAATCTCACTTCTTCTTCTTCTGATCAACTAAAAACCACATTACAATACATTTACTAATATAGCATGCATTTTAAAATTAAAACATTTAATGGGTTAGGACCTGCTTAAATGTTTTTTAGATTGTTAATATTTTTAAAAATGTTATTAAGAGCTTTTATGATATTAAAGCTTATGTACTTGTATTTATTTGTATGCATATTTAATGGTGTTTTAAATGTATTGTAATGTGGTTTTTAGTTGATTAGTGTAATTATGTGATTATTCCATTAATTAATTATTGGGTTTATGTGTATTTAAGTGCTGGATAATTCACTGTAAGTTGTTCTGAGGAAGTCTCTCTCAGGGGAAGAAAGTGCTAAACCTTCAATAAATTGTTTCACTTGAGTTGTAGCTGTGGTCTGTGTGCTGGTCAAAGAAATTCTGGAGTTAGTATTACTGTTGTTCTTAACTTTTTATTTCTGTCTGTGCCATCTCCCGAACATAAAATGTCTTCAGTTGTGTTTGGTATTTAAAAAAAAAAAAAAGAGATATACTAACGGGAAAAAGTTCGGGCGACTGGACCTTTTCCCATTGGTATATTCTTGGATTTACAATGGCCATGCTGGTTGGGCTAGCCAATCAGCGTGCTCGTTTTGAATGCTAATGGCCGGTCATTGTATAATAGCTTTGTTGATATGTCCATGTTATGTAGTTCAGTGGACCATAGCCGGATCATAGAAAAGTTGCTAGATTTTGACTTTATGTTTTTATTGTTATCATGGATTAATAATTATCTTACTGACAGAATAAACTGATTAGATTTATTTCCCTTCAGTTTAAAAACTTATATATAAACATCATGGGTGCCACAAGTCCTAGTTTTGGGGCCTTTTGTTTTTTAGCATATTTATGAAATATTTATTTGATATTAGAGAGTACACACAGTGTCTTATAGATTCCTAGATAGTTACTAAGTATACAGTCTAGGAGACCATTAATGAGCCTAGGCTGAATTTCCAATTGCCCCAAAACATTGCCAGATTAAGTGACTTTCTCAACATTACACAGTAGGCAGATGAAGGTGTGACAACCGTGTCCTGGCCCAGCAATCAAGGAGCCTCAATCCTCACCATTAACTCCAGGGAGGTTGTCTCCCAGAAGAGGAAAGGATAACTAATACAGACAGTAAAGTACAATTTCCCTTAAGTGCACACAGAGTTCACAGTGGGTCTGGGGCTGGTTGCTCCCTTGCTCACCAGGTCCCCAATAAGACTCCTCACTGGTACAGCTATAGGGTCCAGATCTCGGCCTAGCTGGCAAGCTAACCTCCAGTACACTCTCTGTCCAACCAGTGCTTCGTGTCCCTGCCCAGGTAGCTGACACACACCCACACTTTGAGATAAGTATTTATACAACTTCACAGACACTCCTGGGAAAGGCTGACACAGATTCTCCAGCTGTGCCCCTTTACCCAGACTATACGGTAGTAATTTCGGCTACCACCAGCTAATATTGTGGTGGTGGTGCTGCAGTAGCATTGTCTCCTCACAGTAAGATGTTGTCCTGTTCGATTCTCAGCTAAAGCACCTTCTGTGTGGAGACATGCGTGAATGGGCGTACCTTTGTTGAAGGTTGTGCGTCAGAGCTGGCAACTCGGCATGTAAAAATCTACTGCCAGTCATTAGCAGACCAGAGTTCCGCTGTGGCGACCCCTAACCTGGAAAAGCCGAAAGATGCAACAACTAAAAGGCCCTTAAAAGGGTGTCCAATTATTACTGTGCAATGTTATTATCCAATTGGTAATGTGACTATTCAGTCTAAGGCTTATTTTAGAGTGGCCTAGTACAATGAACTCTATAAATATGCAATGTACTATAGAGCCTACTTCTCTATACAAACCAGCCACAGATAAAGGTTTTTAAAATATTTAATAATAAATAATTAAAACACAAGACAAGGTTTTCTCAGGCCACAAACTGCATTATTTAGCAAGCTAGCACCTGCTCAGGAAATTGCAACAATACAAGGCATTTCACATATACGCTCTAGCAGAAACCAGAGCAATAAAGCACCTTCCACATGTAAATTCTGGCCCTTAACTTTAACCTTAAAACAATGGGCATGAAACCTTCATCCAGACCCACTGGAGCCGACTTGTAAACATCAAAGAGATTCATAAGATTTTTTCAGCTTCAAAAGACACATTTGAAATGCTTGGCTTGGTTTTCCTTACAGCAGATGGCAATGTTGCAACAGTCTTGAAGTTCACATTTTACAGTGTTTTCTTTAATTTAAAAACACAACCCTGTATTTTACATTTATTTATACAATTGATAGAATTATGTATCAAATTATATTTGACTAGGCTGGCAGCCTTCACCCATCTTTCCCCAATCTTCACAGAAGGTTATGGGAATCAAACTGTATACCACAGGACATAGGTTGTTAATAGCTCATAGGTTCATGGGGTGTACTAGGCTAATCGCCCTGGAGTCTTTACAAGCTTAACCCAAAAAGAATTGCCCAGGCACCATGCTACCCAATGGAAGTTCACAGTGCCTATATCCAGTAGGGCAACTGGAACTATCCCTGGAGTGAACTTTCTGTTACCGATCTACTCGTCAAGATTTCTGTTGAAGAGGGCCAGCGAGGTGCTCTGCTTGACATGAATGGGAAGCTTATTCCAGAGAATGGGCAGTCTTTGGGAGAAGAACCTGTCCCTCCAGCATGTTCTTTTAATTGTGGTAATGAGGTTGTGATCTCTGGAGCATGTTGCATGGGGGAATTGGGATTTCTTTAGATGTAGCATTTCAAATAGGGCTGGGTTGAACATGGCTTTGTAAGTCAAGCAAAGATCACCTCTAAGTAAATGATAAGAGACTGAGAACAGCTGAAGTTTCTTGAGTCTGTCCATGTAGTGTGTTTAAGGCCTATGCTCCTTTTTGTGAGGTACTTTTGTGGCCTCTCCAGCTGCTGTAGGTGTTTGGTCAGGTACGTGCCAAACGGGATGTTATATTTTATGATTGGTCTAATGAGGAATGAGTAGAGAGGGATGATGACCTCTTTCTTTCTGGATGCAAAACCTTTGTTTATAAGATGTGCCATGTAGAAGGACTTTCTGACCACAGTGGCAATGTGGTGATCAAAGGTGAGGTGGCTGTCAACCTGGGTTCCCAGATCTCTTATGGCCCCTTTAGTGTTCAGTGGGCTCTCATCAGTGTGGTAATGTGTGGGAACTGTGTTTTTTTCTAAAGGGGATGATAACGCATTTTTTCAGTCATTGGTCTCAGAGAGGACCTTTTGTAGGATGCCTGCATCACTTGGGGAGTTGATAATGACTCCTAGCTTGCAGTCATCAGCAAACCTAATCAGCCAGAGTCCTTTTGTGTTGGCCTGGACTTCTGAGAAGTAGATGCTAGACAGGAGAGGCCCCAGGACTGAGCCTTATGAGACTCCACTCATAACTAATAGACAGTCTGACTTGGAATCCACAACTTTCACTCTGTGGGTCCTGTCTGTGAGCCAGTTTGCAACCTTCCTAGTGATGTAAGGATTGATGCCTAGTTTGGTGAGTTTATCAATGATACTTGAGTGGGGAATGGTATCAAAGGCCTTGGCCAGGTCGAGGTAGGCTGTATGCACTCCCTTACCCTCATCCACAGCCTTAGTGACTGCCTTGAAGAAGTCAACCAGGTTCAGCAGGCAGGATCTCCCCTTGACAAAGCCAAACTGTGTGGGGTCAAGAGTTTGGAGATCGCCTATATCTTTGTTAAGCATGTCCATGATGATGTGGTCCATAGCTTTGCATACTTGACTCATCAGACTAATGGGGTGATATTTCCCAGGGTCTGTAGTTGCTCCCCCTTTATGGAGCGGGATGACTGTAGCAGTGCATCATTCATTAGGGACATAGCCTGAGGTAAGGCTGTGACTGAATAGGGTACACAGATGTGGTGCCAGTTTGTTTTGTAGCTCATATAGGATGCAGCCAGGGATATTATCAGGTCCCATGGATGCTGTATTCTTGGCTTTGGACAATGCAGCTTTTATATGTGCCGCAGAAATGGTGGGTACCAGACTTTCTTCTGGTATTGTGATAGAGCACTTGGGGGGGGGGGTAGAGGGGTAAAGTTGGCACTGAATCTGTTGGCCAGTATGTTGGCTATATCTGTTGGTTCAGTATAGGAGGTGCCATTGTGCAGTATCCCAGAGCAAATCTGGGTATTGCCTTTGAGGTTTTTGATATAGCTATAGAAGGCTTTGTGGTTGTTTTTGGTATCAGCCACAATTCTGCCTTCATAGCTGACTTTAGAGGATTTGGTAAGGGATCTCAGCTTTTTGTTGAGACTGATAAGAGAGGTTTTCCTGTCTTGTGACTTCTTTTTTTTTTTTGCAATTGTTTCTTCCTTCTGTTGCAGAGTTTATTGTTGGCTGGGGACCACCAGATTGGCTTCCTTTTTTGAAGGAGAGCCTTAATCATCTGCAGTGACTGCTAAACTGTCTTATATACACATAGGTGATGTATCTTTTGTATGTTGTAATCTAGATGGTATAGTGCCACAACATATGTTAGAGGAAAATTCTGATAAGGATATGGAATACTGGAACATTGTTGGTATGGTTCTTGTCAGCTTTTAAAAAGTGTATAATAATAAATCACTTTATACAACACATCTATGGAAATTTTAAAGTTGAGAATCCACCTACTGCAGGACTTTGGGATGATGTAAGAAACTGGAGTACCAGTAAAAAACCCACATGAACACAAGGAGGACATGCAGACTCTGCACAGAGGTTACGTCAGGCATGAAATGAAGTGGTGAACCTCTTGCTGTAGATGGCAGTGCTACTAACTACACTACTGTGCCACCCAATCACCCAATTTTGTGTGTGTGTGTGTGTGTGTGTGTGTGTGTGTGTATATATATATATATATATATATATATATATGTATAAAATGTATATACATATATATATTATATATATGTATATATATATATATATATATATATATTAGAAAAAAAATATGTTTTTTGTCAGAATGGGTAGAGCAAATACTTGTGGATATGAAGTCTGTTGATATGAGCAATATTTTTTGTAGATATTGCAACTACTGCATGTATTGTATATTATTTTAAAATTTTGAAACATTGGTTTAAATAAATTCTAATAAATTGCAGAGTTCTCATTCTCATTTTAATAAGTGTTGAGGGATCTGTTATATACACTTAAACTGCTACAACCTCAAGCAGAAGGTGCCTTGGTTTAACATCTAATCTGGAAACTGCACATTCAGGAGTAAAGCAGTCCCTCCCCTCCTTTATGCTGCTGTGCAGTGTCAGTATTAGAAATTATATTCAAGCACCTAATGCAAGAAAAGAACCCATAATCTTCTGATCTGTTACCATCAAATATAAGTGTGCTATCTCTTGAGTCACTGATCCTATCTCCTGTTTGGTCTTCTATCCATGCATTTCAATCTGTAGACATTGGATAAGTACAAAGGCCGTTGAAAAATAGGTATATTGAGCCAATAACCTGGACATCTAATTAGCATAAAATCTGAATAGCAAATACTACATATCTCTTCCCACTTCTAATAGGAATGTGGGATACTACTCAGAAACTTGCTTAAAAACAGAGTGAGAAAATGATGGAAAAATATAAGTGCATTACGAAAAAGACAGTGTAAAAGTTGTAGACGTTAATGAACTGTATTGCAAAATTCTACCACATAAGGTCATTTATTTTTATTCAGTAAAAGTATGATTTAAAATGCATGTCCTTTTTCTTTTAAATTATTGTTGCTGTGGTTTTATGAGTGCTAGACAGTCTCAAAAATCACTTTTGATGGTGGGAGTCAAGCCAGAAAATAGGGACATTTCTCGAAAAATACATACATCATGCACATAGATAAATCAGGCTTGAAAATAGGAATGTTCTTCCAAAATAGCTGCATTCACTTGGTCTCCTTCCAGCATAAAGGTAAGGGTGCTAACTGTGGAGCCCCTGACTCTGGCTCAGTTTAGAATATCTCATAGCAGATATTAAAACAAATATTTATTTTATTGTATTTATTTTTATTCATTTCTTCTTTGTTGACCAGGTTAGTCCCACTCGACTAGTAGCCTTTTTCTATAGCTGATCTAGGGTCATATTTATATTAGTAGGGAAAATGTGTCCAAGGCATCAAAAGACTTCTCCCACTCTTTATCTTTTGAGTGGGAACATTTTTGCTGATGCCCTTCCTGCTTCTGTACCTGGTGCAGAGGCAGCTATAAAAAGGCTCTGTAGTAATGGAAAAAGAAAAGAGTTGTTCTGTTGGTGATAGCAATGTGGCTCTGTCAGTCAGACAGAAGTACAAGTAGTCAATGTCCAGCTGATATTAAACTTCAGGATTTTGAAGAAGGTGTTGTAACTGAAATTGCTTCTAAAGGATTGCCTGATAAAAAAAATGGTTAGTTTATTGAACAAAGGTCATCCCGAGGAAGAGTCTGATATTTCATGGTTGGATATGATGGAAAAGATTGTTGGAATGAACAGTCAGTTGGGCAGAAATTAAATGAGTCATGATTTGGATGGATATAACGTTACAGGTGGGACACAATCTGGAAAAACGTATTCTGATGCAGTTGGAGGAAGAAAAAGTATTATAAAATTTATTTAAAAGAAAAAAACATTTGGATAACAAAGAAAAAAAGAAGAAATAATAGATACATATTTTGTGTGAGATAATTTAGTGTTAACTTTGGGTTTTAAAGCAAAACACATTATATCCTTGATTCATTTCAGGAAAAATAATTTTTTTGACTTAACATTTGAAACTGAAGAGTTAATGGAAAGATTTTTGTTCAGTTGTGAAAAAAGAAGGACTGTTACCCATGGAATTAATTTATATTTTCTGAACAAAGGAAAATTTAAAATTAAAAAAAACTGTCTATTTGATATCTCACTGATAAAATTGAGCTAAAAGATGTTTAATTTATGTGTTGTTCGGTTTCTGATATTATGAATTTTAAAGATGAGAAAGTTATTTACAATGGGGATGGGCAGTGGATGTTGTTTTAAAATATGAAAAAGATATGAAAAAGCATTTACAAGTGTTATATATGTAGAGTATAAAAGAGGAACAATTAGGTATATAGGTCAGCCAAAAACTTACTTTTGTGGGGATTTCAGTTATCTGATAGATAAGTGTACAGAAATAAGATGTAATCAATGTGGGGAAAAGGTCAGGCAATGACTAGGTTTAAAAAGAAATGTAGAATATGTAAATGTGAATGGCATTCTTTGTTTGATTATAAAAAATGATAAACAATATGATGTTGAGTAGTGTGATGAAAGTATCATATTGACCAAAAGTAATGAGAAAAGGGAAGAAAGGGGAAAAGGTGTTAATGAAAAAGAAGAAGATAAAGTAATAAAAGATGACTTAGATAAAAATATTATAATTCATGGGGATGAAAGTAACTGCACTAAGAGCATTGACAATGAAAAAAAAAGACATTTTAAGTGATAAGTCGGATGTTTGAGAAAAGAGTGTAAAGGATGTTAGGAAAAGAAAGTTGATAGTAGGATAAGAGTGAAGAAAACAATATTTAAAAGTACAGCACCAAAGATTAAAAAAAGGTAACGAATAGTTTTAGATGTACTTCAGTTAATGAAAATAATAAGAAAATCTGATCCTGAGGCTCAAGGAATAATTGTACATAAACTCAGAAAAATATCCATTTGGGGAAAGAAAAAAAATAAGAAAAAAAATGTAAAATATTTCCCTTAAACTTAAAAAAGAAGTCAAAGTAATATTTTTAGAGTGCTTGTAGTAAATGTGAATAGTATTAGTGCTATTATAAGAAGAATATAAGGATACTTCATTGGTGTGCTAAATGTGCTGTAGATAAAATTCTTATACAGGATGCAACATACCTGACAAATGAAAGTTTGCAAACAGAAAAAATTGTGGAGTGGGAAAATAATATGAATTTTAGGAAGTGAATTTTGTTTTGGAATGGCTGTATCGTGTACAAAAAATTTAAATATTAGATGTGATGCAGGTAAGGATGGGAAGGTAAACTGTTGTGAATGTGAGTTAGAGGGAATTTGTTTATATAATTTGTAGTATTATATGCATATAAAAATGGCAAGGAAAGAGATAATCTGTTTCAAGTATTAGATTGTGTAGTGGTTAATATAAAATTATTATTGCAGGGCACTTTAATTGTGATTTCTTGGGGAATGTAAAAATAAAGGGAATGTTAAATAGTGATAAAGTGTGGTCATTCAGCTGTGGGGGACAAAAGTCATTGGACTTATAGAATAGGGGCAATTGGTCCGAAATTGATCATTTTTTTACTCTCATAAGGTTTGCGTATTGCAAGTGGTGATACAGTAGAGAGGTTTTTTTGAAGAATTTAGAAGTATGGATGGAGGTGATAAAAGAAAGGGAGTATATTAAAATAGGAAAAGGTATAGAAAGAATGTCAGACATTATGGGATAGATATGGAGAGCGGGAAGCATTGTAATTATGGATGGATCATAAATCCATTAAGGACTTTTATAAAAAAATATTCTGAATGGTGGATTGAATTTAAAAAGAACTATAAGAAGTGTTTTTTTTTTAATGGCAGGATTATGTAACAAAGGAAGAGAAATTGAAGTATGGAAAAATGTATGTAAATGCTTTAGAGAATTTATCAATTAATACAAGAGAATATTATGATATGGAAAAGGAAATATATAAAACATATCATGAAAAAACAATTAAAGCAGTATGGCTTAAGCAAATATATTATCTAAAAGGGATGGAGGAGAGAGGCGATGTTTGCATATTTGGGTAAAATAGTACAGGAGAATACTAGTATACTGAGGGAAATGAAAAATGTAAAAGGAGAGGTACAGATAACATAAGAACAAATTGTGAGAATTGCAATACAACATCTACGAAAGAAGATAAGAGAGAATGGAAAGTAAAAAAAAATCAAGAATGAGTTAAGGAAGAGTTTGCAAAATAAATTACTGTTATTGAATTGGATGAAGTACTTAGGAAAGTAAATGTTGATTTAGTATCAGGTCCAGATGGTCCAGGGTATGAAATATATAAAATATTAAAGGTCTGACAAAGAGACTGTTTTGTAAGTCTTTTCAATGAATGGTTGAACAGTAGTTTGTTATGAAGAGTTAGGTAGTGGGATTTTAAAATGTATATGGATGAAAGATGAAAAGAATGAAATAAAAAATGGAGACCTATCATATTAAATAATACAAATTATATTTTTATGGGAATAATGCAGTGAAGACTGGAAGGTAGGGTTAAAGACATTATCAAAGAAAGTATATATGGTATAAAAGGGAAGGGATACCTGGAATTATTATTGGTAGTTTGAGAAATTATGAATGATATAAGTAAAACAGAAGATGTGAAACTTATGGTAAATGAAAATATTAAGGCATTGATACAATAGAACACACTGGTTTATGGGATGTTGGAGAGAAATATGGAATTAGTAATAAAATTACAAGAGTGCATATGTTAGCATATCAAAATAATAGAGTGAAAATGTTGACTGAGTCAAGAAATATGCATGCATTTTGGTACAAGACAAGGATGTGCCATGAGTGGAATATTGTTTGCATTAGTAATGATTGTGATAGTGAGTGAAGTGGCTTATAAAATGCTAGATATGCGATACAAAAAGAATTGATGATTCTAGTAGTTTTGACATATGCAAATAATATAGTTGTGGTGCTAAGAATAAAATATGGATGAGGGAAGTGCTGGTTTGTCTGAATGGATGTTTAAAGGAAATAGCAATAACCTTGAATAAAGATAATAATAAGGGTTTGGGTGATGTAAAAATTGGAGGGGTGTATTTTTCAGTGAATGAAGTATTTTTCTTAGAGTTAAAATCTGGGAAAATTATGTCATTATGAGGCAATTGGACAGTTTGGTAAATTAACTAAAAGAAATATGTCTTAAGTGAGGGGCTTACAGATTATCATTTAAGAAAAAAAATATGTAGTAAATTCTATTTTAATGGGGAAAACAGCATATATATTAAGTGTTTATACAATCCCAGGAAAAATATTAAAAAATAAGTTGTGCAATTAGTGTTTAATTTCATATGAGTTTCAAGATTAAACCCAGTGAAAAGAGATATGTTGTATATAAGTGAATCTGAAGGGAGATTGTGATTATTAAATCCAGTTGTTTATACACATTTAAAGAAGTAGAATAGAGTATTAAACTGGGTAAGCAAAAATAATTAGAAATTAATAGTGAAAATGTTTAAATATAAGTACAAAAAAATGGAGATGAGAATAAGAAAAAGAGATAAAGATTACATAACTTAAGAAATTAAAAATTATCAAGAAAAAATACTAACATGGAAAATGAAAATTTATGGTATAAAGAATAGAAGTATGTGGTATAATAAAGTGTTGAAACAAAATTATTATGTAAATCCATGCAGAAAAAATGTACCAAACAAGTGATAAAAGCCATTAAAGTAAGGAAAAGGGATGTACTAAGACTGTAGCGTGTAAGGATTTCCTGTGCAAACTGGTAATAAATAAGTTACAGTTAAATGGGAAATAAGCCTTATAAAAATAAAGTTAAAAGAATATGTTTATTTTGTGGGGAAGAAGAGACAACAGTGAGTGTTTAAACTCTGGAAAAAGTTGTGTGAAGCAATTGTTTTGAAAATATTAATGATGTAAACAATATGGATATAAATACAATTATGTATGGATATTATAAAAACAAGAAGAAAGAATATGTGAGTAGGGCAGATAAGAATTTATTTAATTTAATATGGGTTATTTGGAATGAAAGCTTTAATGAAATTTTGTTTAATGGAAATTGAATTATATCTGATATATTGTGAAAAGTTAGATTATGGTTATAAAAGGAGTGGGGGCCAGTTATGGAAGAAGAATAATGATGATAGTATATAGGAATGTGTAGATATATACCTGTAAATGTGTACATATTGTAAATATATAAATAATGTTTTGTTTATGTTGTGTAAATTAAATGACCCCTACTCTTTTTCGTAGATGTCAGGATCTTTTACATCCACCTGAGCTGTCACCAACTTGAGCCGATGGGACCTCAGTTTAACATTTCATCTGAAGGATGAGTTGTGTGAAAGCTAGGAATAACTCAGTAAGAGTGTTGGTTAGTCATTATGCAGGAAAACTAAAAGGTGTGTACTCTGCAACGAAACAGTAAACCACTGACTATATTTCCTGCATCTGATGATGACTCTTAACTGCTGAAAACAATACACGTTAGCACAAATTATCTTTGTGCATTAAATAAAATCATGAAGATTATGTATTTAGAGATAGCCAACTGATATTATTTAGTATACCGAAACATTCCACAGAAAATATTATTTTATGTTGGCCGTTTAAAATGTAGAAGGATTCTGATGTGCACTGTGTTTCTTTTAGTGTTTGCTGCTGTTATATTGGCTGGGATTCATAAACAAGTCAAGAAGGTTGCTGCACAAACTGCTGAAAAGATAATTCAAGATGTAGCAGGCAGGAGATTGTACGTAAGGCTGCATAAGAAAACAGAGGCACCATTGTAAGGGGAAAAAACAAGGTTATCCTGCCATATTGTAGGAGTAGTGCTATAGGCCAACATTAAGAACCTCAGAGCTGAAGCCCGTATATCCACACACAGTGTAGTTTCATATAGCTACAGCTAGTGGGTGGTTGCTAAGAAGGGTGGCATAGCTAAGTACAGTGGCCGATAGATACATCAATGTGAGTCTATACAGGAAAGTGCTTACCCAGTTTGACATATAAATGGGGAAGGCATAAGGTGGATAGGAAAGTGGGACAATGGAGAACAGTAAACAGAGGTAAACACAGAAGTGTAGCCATAAGACAGGAATAATAGGGGCTAGGAAGAGTGTTACTGGGGGAATAGAACCCTTTTTGTATTAACTACAAAAGAAGTGTGGTTAGAGAAGTCACTGAGGGATGCCTTTGAGTGGGATGCAGGGAGCAGGGCAGATAGCTTGGCTACACAGATGGGGAGTACAGAAAATAGACACATATCTTCAAAGGGTAGACAGCTGGTGATAGGGAGGATTGGATAATAAACAAAGAATGGAGAAAGAAGTATGAGGTAGGGAACACATAGCAAAGGGCATAGGGTCAGCTCCTGGCATTGCTGGCTACCAGGCTGTTCAGAGAGCAACAAATATAGACATCACTCATCTGGTTGTTTACTGTTAAAAGTCCACTTGCTTTTCTGGAGGTCTGATGGTGTGGTCTGCCTGTCACATGACTGCACTAATCACTCCAGAAAGTGCTGTATGTTGCCAAGGCACGCATCCTGTTTTAGGCACACCTCAGTAATAGCCATCCTTTGCTGCTAAAATGCCACTAGAGACCCCTGTGGATCACATTCAGGAGAGGTGCCTTTAGCTGTACTGAAAGGCAGACACCAAGGACACCAGTGTCTCTTCCAGATCACATCCAGCAGATTTACCACTGCCACATTCTGAGAGGCAAACCTGGTAAGCAGTGGCAACCAAACACCAGATGCAGTGGCTGGTGGAGACCAGGGTGGGTATGTGCTACTTCTTCCACAGCTTGATCTGCAGAAGAATTATACAGTGTGATGTAACTGCTACATATGTATATCACACAGGCATAAATGTAGTTGTACACTGCTCTGCACTGTCACAGTCCACATGCATACATGCATACATGTATGCATACTCCACCACTTGGAGAGATCTGCTTCTGCTAAGCATAACTACAAAACATCACACATAGTAGGTTGATGGCAATACCCAAAACATGGTTACCTTACATATCAGGATTACTCTCCTGAACTTCTGCCTCCACTTATCAGAAGTGATTGGGATGGCCTCAGCTCAGGTCACCATAACAATGGTGTCACTGTTCTCCATTGCAGATGATGTCTCTGACCACTAATCACCTGACCCACATCATACCATGTATGAACCTTCTTCAGAGTTTTATTATTCATAAAGTCACCCTGGACTTCACTGCCCTAGCCCTCCTTGAAAGGGGAGGCATAGTCTGTGATCCAAATAGATAAGGTATAATGGTCATAAGATTCAGTAGCCCTGAACTTCCTATGATTCCTATCATCATGGCTTGGATAGGGAAACAGGGCTTGATCCCTACACTGCATACTATAGTTCAACCATTGTGCAGTTATGCTCTGTCTGTGAATCCCACCCATTATTCTAATTATTTGATAACAGGCAACTTAGTTAGGCATATGTACTTCTTTTCTTGAGTGAACAGAGAACACTATGCCTTTAATTAACCTGCACAGACTTTGACAGCAGTAACACCAACTGCTTTTTATTTGCTTATTTATTTATATAGTGAGGAAAGTTAAATCAATATTAGAATCTAAGTCAGCAGTAAATTTAGGAAACTGATTCATTTGTGGCTGGCTTTTAATTTTTCAGCTGAAACAAATAGCTGCACAAGATATGAAACATACAGTAGCACATTAATATGCATTTAAAGTGTGTGATTTGCTGATATGAATAGCAAGAAAAGGTATCACTAACTATAGCAGTAGTGAGTAAATGTCCAGAATACAAAATCTGCACGTTCTCTTCCTATTAGCATGGGTCATTGCTCCTCACGTATGCATATGGCTTTATAGGTATCACACTGTCACCAGTATGCAGACGATAAAGAAATATGAGTACGTATCTAGCCTGAAAGTAAATATCATGTGAATACAGTGCTGTAATGAACACACAATCTCATAATGAAGAAAAGTACTACAGCTCTATGCGTGAGTGCAGTAAATTCAGTATATTTGGTTATGGAATCACCTTTGAATCTCCATAAACACTTTACATATGCTTACTACATATGGTTCTGTATGTGTCATTAAAGTCTGACTGTGACAAATACTATTTTGGGCAACACTTACCTTATGGTGTTTATACTTGTGACATTTGATATTTTTATAGTATGTTGTCAAACTGTCTTCCTGAAATAGCAGCATAATCCTCTCCTTACATTGCAGTAGCATTACTTTTATAATGACAATATGAAAAAAAATAAAGTAAATGAGGAAGCTAGGAAAGGCAGTTATAAAGCATGTATGCATCATTAGTTATTTCCTTCACATATTGGTTAGTAGTTATTGAATTAAATATTCAGTGTTATAATGGGATATAAACTGATATAAATAGCAGGTGTAAAACATAATTGTTTTTAGAGCTTATGTTAGTAAAACTTTTCTTGGAATATCCGTAAAAGTAATTGAATTCTTCAGCGATCTCCTGCATTTCTAATGTTTTTCTGGTTTAGACTTCTTCTCCATAATTCATATTTTCTGCTGCTGGAGATGTCAAAACAGCGATGCACCTATCGTGAATAAGTATTCAAAAAGTGTTCAAATATATAGTTTGAAAGTCAGATGCTGCTTGAAGTCAGGCATTGCTTAGATTTATACCAGAGAAACTGGAATTTTAGGCACTTATGACATTGTATTTATTTATTTATGTATGTGATGTGAACTTGCCCAGGTACCCTTTTCAGGCATTACCAGTAATAATGATAAATATTCAGAGGTTACATAATAAACATATTACAAGAGATAATATCTGAGAGATAGTATAATAAATGAGGGATTTCTACAAAGGCTTACCATCTAAGCAACATAAAAATAGTTTTATTTTATTTTTCATCTTTGTTATGATGTACAGTGTACATGGGCTAGAAATTGAATGTGTGGTATAATGTAACTGGGACATAACAAAAAATGGAGATGCTTCATGCAGAGTCATTACTATAACTGCCTGTGCAGCCATTTATTTTTTAAATGAAATGAAACAGGACTGTGGTTTAGTGTGGTATGTGTGTGTATGTGAGCATATGTGTGTGTGTGTGTGCATGCATGCATGCATGTGTGTGTCTATGTATGTGTGTGTGTCTATGTGTGTGTATGTGCATTTGTGAAACAATATCTCAAACAGATGCCCTATGCAGCTCGACTGACGAAACTCCAGCTGTACTCGGTTGCATACCGCCTACTCAAGAGGTGATCTCTACCTGACATACAAGGCCATGTCCAACCCAGAATTTATGGACAAGCTCCACCTAAAGAAAATCATATCCCCTCGAGCCACATGCTCTAGGGATCTAAACCTCACCGCAACAATAAATAGGATGTGCTGGAGGGATAGATTCCTGTCCCAGAGACTTTGCATGCTCTGGAACAGGATTCCAGTCTACATTAATTAGGCAGAGCTCCTCGCTAACCCTCTTCAAGAGAAACCTTGACGAGTTGATGAAAAACAGAAAGTATACCCTGGGAAACATTTTAATGGATCTGCTGGACAGAGGCACAGGGAACTAAACTAAGGGAGCTGCGAAAGCCAACACTTTCCGGCTTGGCTTATAATTGCCTTCGGGCAGATAGCCTAGTATCTGCCTATGAACCTATGAACCTACTACTAATCATTCAATTGCTGTTAGGGAAACTGAAGGAAAATATATTACCAGAAGTTTCTACTGTTAAGTTCTGGGAAGGTAAGGGCATTCCTTAGAGCTGTGAAAATTTCAGAGTGACTGTGGAGAAGTATACACAAACTTGAAAAGTGCTTTCTATCACAGCCTTTTTTATTCTAGTGTTGATCTTGGAGTTAATGTATATAAGCAGCCAGAGTGTTGGGGCTGTGGGTGCAGGAGATCTTGGCCCCATGCAAAAATACTTCTGATATGGAACAGCGAGTTTCACACTTTGCTATTATGGCATCTGAATTGCAGTTAATTTTTCATAGTTTCAGGGCTTCACTACCAAGTTTCAAACTTCCAACAGGTTGCAAACTACCAGATAAGTATAAGAATATCATGATCCATTATGCAGTTTTGAGTTAGAAGGCAGAGAAGTTTTCAAAGGGGCAATCACCTAGCATGTATCTTGAGATCCTGTGGAATGCTAGTCTGAAATTCACTTTTAGACTCCTGCTACTAATTATTGTTCACATTTTTAAATGCTGCTCAGATTTTGCATTCATCCATATGAACCCTTAAAGATGGGTTGAAAGGAAAGCTTGATCTTGCCCAGAAAATGGAGATGTTGTTAAGTAGGTGGGCAAAGAAAAATGTAATGTAAGGAACCCTTTCGTGTTTAATAAGCAAGGGCAGATGGCAATGGAAATCAGTCTAAATGAAGAGATTATTTATATAGGGAGACGACAGTAAAAGGGGAAACAAATGCCTGTAAGGAGCAGCAGGATGGAAATAGACATTAGAGCGGGCTTCATAAACATGCCTCTCAATATGTAGAAGGCTTGCACTGTGATAAGCATGCTAAGATGCTTGATTGTACTTAAGAGATGCATTGCTTTTTGAATTACAGTGCTGGGATCTTGCTGTTCCAACCAGCCATAGCATGAAGATCCCGAAGAGCGAGCTAAACATGTAATATGTCTGTTAATGGTGCATGCAGCATCCCAGGACCAAAAGATAGATTTGTGCCATGTACACCTAGATCACAGACACTGCACCATGTTTGTGTAGGTAGCATAAAGGCGTGGCTCAAGCAACAGGGACTTGCTTGCCACAGAAAATATGACATGACAGCTGGCACCATCCTTGTCCTGCCCACTTTGTATACAGCCAGCTATTTCTGCAGTCGCAAGGATATACTTCATAATGACAGACAAAGGCCACTGTACTCCAGAAATAGCATAATGGAATGCAAATGCTTGTCTTTTAATGATCTAATTTTTATGCCAGTTTATGCGTAATTCAAATGAATGATTTTTCAAAGCACAGAAGGTACGATGCAAATCAGTCAGGGGTCTTGTAGACATGACATGCAGGCTGTTTTACTGCTTTCAGCATCCTAGGCTAATAACAGTGAGGTGGGATAATTTAGCAGATGCAGTACTTATTATGTCACTTATGAGTGAGTACGTGACCAACAGAAGGCTGATTTGAGAAGTGGTCTTTGTACTATGATCAGAGAATGATGAGCCAGGAAATAGGAGGCATACTGGTTGCCTTTTCTAGCATGCATAGTGAATGATCACTTGGAACAACTGGCATTGAAGAAAACTTGCTTTGCATTAAAGACATAAAAAGGGCTAGAGGAGCAATTTCTTGTGTATTGCTTCTGGAATATGAAAAATCTAAATAATAGCCTTGGTTGAAGTGGTGACATTGCCCCCACATCCCCTACATTGGAGGTTTTGCTTGCAGTACCACTTTAACTACTGTAACATAATGTTGAGGTCACGCAGTCTCAAGATAAGTTATCAAATATAGTAAATACAACTGTCTGCTGAATTTGGTCACCTTAAGGGTCTTTAGAGTAAAGCTGAGCATTAGCTTCACAACCAAATTTCTCTACGTACTTTATTTTTAATTTTGAACTGTACAGCCTTTTTATCAGGGTAAAAACCAAGCCCATGGTAGCCATTTGTATATCCCCCAACCAATTAGAAGTTGACTGTTCTAGCTAGCAGTAATACCATGTATACACAGTGGCTGTTTACCACAGTGTTGATGCATTGTCAGACTCTGTTTTTAAATGAAGAGCTTCACTGAATATAGTGAAGTTGGCCTTCTGTTTAAAGGTGTAAGAAACGTTGTTATCATATTTCATCTTCCATGAATGAGGTGCTGTTTTAATGTTTTCACCAGTATAAAGGTAGCATATGCATGCCAGAATGTATACAACCTACTAAAACAGAGTGTAGGGAGAGAAAGAATTTGTATAAGAACAATTAAAGAAATGTAATTCTCTAAAATAGTACTGTGATATTTTCTTAAACATACACTCACTGTAATAGACAGATATGAAAAAATATTCTAAAGAGAGGGACAGCTTTGTATGGGTTTCACTGGTTTATTACAGTTGAATAAACCAATAAATTATAAGTTATTTCTAGTGTTTTTTTTTTTTTATGCTGCAAAGAGTCTGCCCATAACAGATGATAGTAAACTAATGTTATAAACTATTATGACACTCTATCTTATAACAGCTATTCACCAGATTTTTAAGCAGGAGACAGTGTGTGTCAAGAGCAGTATCAGACATAAAATGCAGTATTGAAGGATATATGCCATTTAATGTAGTTAACACTGTTTAATTACAGCTAGCCAAAGGAGTTGCTAACCCACATTTGCTAAAGCAGGATCTGCTGCTCCTCCTCATGATCCAACAGAAAGTAAAAAAGGTAATAAAAGCTAGAAAACAAATCTAAGGAGCCAGATCTTTTTTCTTCTTAGTCTTTACAGGTCATCAAAGCAGATAAGCACTCATAAAATTTGCTAGCTTTTACTAGCCTTTTTATTTCCAGTAGTATCACAAGGAGGACCATCAGAAGAAGCTCTCTTCAACAACAAACCTAGCTGAAACTTATTTTATTATTCACCCAATGGAGCAAGTTACAGAATACTGGGATTTTTAACCAGCTCATCATATGTGGATTCTTCTTTAGCAACTGTGGGTTAGCAGCTCCTTTGGAGTTTTGTTTTAGGAGTTGTTTAATTCTGTTTTTAGTAGTTTATTTCTTATTGGGTAGGACCACTGGAGAAGTGTCCTGTTTCAGGGGTGACCTCAAATAACTATCTGGTTACAAAACTTGTTTATGGAAGCTGAAGGAGTCAAACCTGGGACTAGAAACAGCAGCTCATTAATGCTTCATTACTTTAGTTGTTTGTACTAACTGCCAGACTTCTAACTCCTACCTCATAAATAAAGTGGAGGTTTCAACTTACTTAATGTAATCACATACTGCTTCGGTTATCAAGTCAAGAACGATACTTATATTTATTATATGCATCATAAATTAAAAGCTAACTGATTACCAATATGGTCACATTTGGTTCAAGGCAATTAACTTTTATAATTTCCAATTCCTCAGCTATCGTATTTATAGTCTTTCACAAATGTAAATTAATATAAGATGTTAAGTTGTCAATCTCGCCTTCATTCTTGCTTGATGGGCTCGGAGCCGATCCCTCGGCTCCGACTCGGCACTTGCTAAGCTCGAGAGTCACTTTTACCAGCTCGAGGCAGCCCCATATCCCATGATGCAAGGCGGTAAGTACCCAGATCTCGTTTGCCGCTTCGCTTAGGAGGTCTTCTTTTTACCAGCTCCTGGTAAGTTATTCACTTTTTGTGAGATTTAAGCCCCTTTTAGTAAAAAAACCTTTTATTGATAGTTTTAAGTTTATTTTGTACTTTTTCTGACAGAAAATCCCTGTCTCCTTTATTTTTGTTAGTCAAACTTTTCCCTATCCCATCCCCCCCCTGTTAGGGTGTGTGTGTTGGTTTTATAGAATACCTTTTGGTATTTTATTTAAGTTAATTTTGACTGGTGTGTGTGTGTGTTTTTTTCAGCACCATGTCAAAGGAGAGGGTCTCAGGTTTTAAGAAGTGTGACTCGTGCTGTCAGAAGATGTCTCTGACAGACGGTCACACTTCTTGCCTGTATTGTCTGGGCCCTCTTCACCTGCAGGACTCCTGTGCTATTTGTCATTCCTTCAGCCAGAGAGTCCTGCAGGAGAGACGAATAAGCTGATACTTAGGGGCCTTCTTAAGCCGGAGGGCTCTCCGGCTAAGTCGGCTCCACCAAAATCAGCAAAACCTTCCAAGGCCCAGGCTTCTGTATCTAAGCCTGCGGCCTCGGCTCCGACTGCACTGAGTCGAGATCGGCTCGGCTGGAGCCGATTCTGGCTTGACAGCCTTCGGCACCGATGGCTATCGGTGCCGAATCTGTATTGACCACTTCGATGTCGGCTCCGATCGGTTCCGACACCCATGTGGCACAGGCATCGGTGTCGGCCCGATCGGCTCCGACACCGTTACTTTGGTGGCTGTATCGGCTCCGGCTGGAGCCGATACATCGAGCTTCCTGTCGGCTCTGAGGTCGGCTCCGACAGGATCTATAGTATCGGGTCCGATGGGTCATTTCACGGAGAGGGCGGGGTGTCCTTCCTTGGGGCCGCTACTTTCGGCCCGCTTCACCTCTTCTATCGGAACGGAGCCATCGGAGCCGATCTTCAAGGTCATCCAGGTTGTCAGATCATGACCTAGAGAGAGTGGTCAGTAGATTACTTAAGTCACAGGTACTGGCCCAAATGTTACACAGTCCGTCTCAACAGACAACTGTTGGTCCACACCCCGTTACAGTTCCTCCTTCAACTCTACCCCAGAGCTTGGAGTTGGAGTCTTCGGGAATGGTTACTGCTACGGCTGGAGGACAGATACCCCCTTCTGTTCCTTCAGCCTCTACTCTTATCTCTTCTTCGAGACCTTCCTTAGAGGGATTCGGTGGTCGGGCTTCCATGGTCTCCTCCGAGGGGGTGAGTGGCATCGGACCCTTGTCCGAACCCGCTCTTCCCTTGGAGCCTCGGCCTTGGTGAGCTCGGCTCCGACATCTGCCTCGGAGACTTCCCTTCGGTGGTCCCTGGAGTTCCTAGCTCTTCGAGCGGGTTCTCTCGGACCTGCCTGGGAGGGAGCATTCGAGGTGATGAAGAGTGTACTAGCCACTGGTATCAGTCAGCAGTCTGTTCCCGTAGCTCCTCCCTCTATAGTACCTGTTGACATCTCTGCCACTTCTCTTGCTACAGGACCCAGAGATCCTCCGCCTCAGGTTTCCCCATTGGGAATTTCCCTCTTCCGAGGATTCTCCTGATGTTTCGGGAGATCCTCCTAGGAAGAGGACTTGTAAGAGGAAGCATGTAGACTCCCCGAGTCTGTCACTTTGGATACTGACTTTGATGAGTCAGAGGGATCCCTAGATCCCCTCTGAGGATGTCTCCTTCTCAGACATCCTAGAACTTCTGAAACAGAGGGGAAACTGGCCCACCAACAATCCCTCTGAGGATGAGTCAGTATACCTAGAGGCGTTTGGATCTCGGCCCTCCACCTCCTGGGTGTCTCCGCCTTTCGACCCCCTTATGCAGGTTATTGCACGAAAGGTGTGGGCAGCTCCTGACTCTGTAGAGCCAGTCCCTAGGAGGCCTTCAAAATTTATCACTGCCCCGTGTGCCAAACAATTCCTTACTAAGGCTGTCCCCGCTGTTGCCCTGGTGGTGGCTGCGGCCACCAGAAAGGAACTTGCAGATCCTTCCGTGCCCGTCCATCCTCCTAATAAGGACTCTAGGACCATGGATAGGTACGGTAAGCGGATGTTTTCCTCAGCGACCTTTGCTATGCGTTCGCTGAATTACCTATGTCACTTCACCAGACTCCAGAGGGATATCCTGAAGGAGCTGGGAGAAGTAGTTTAGGATCCTACAGCTGCAGGGGCTCAAGAAAACTTGCTTCTCAGCTAGGAACCCTCAATTCCATTGCAAACTCCTCCATGCGGCTAATATCTTATGCTGCGGATGGAGCGAGTAGAGCCGCAGGCACAGGTGTGGCTCTTAGACGCCAAGCCTGGATGCGGCTATGTGATTTTGCGGATCCCTTTAAGGCGTCCTTCACAAATTCTCCCTTTGATGGGTCAGCTTTGTTTGGCCCTCAGGTGAAGGAAACCTTGACCAGGTGCGAGCAGGACGGCAAGACTCTTTCTGCTGTTGGAGTCCGTTTTTCCACCCCTTCTAGGCCTTATCCCAAAGGACAGAAGGGTGGGAAGATGTGGTTCCATAAATCCCAAGGAGTCACGCCAGATTCACGTGGTCAGTTTACCCCTAGAGGCAGAGGGGGTAACAACAACAGACGCTCTAGAGGCAGAGGGGTCCAAGAACCAGGGAAACAGGGAGCCTCTCTCTGACAAGCCCTTTCAGCATCCCTGAGGTGTTGCCCGGCTGTCCCTCCTTGGAGGCAGTCGGGGGAAGATTATCACTGTACCCAGAAGCCTGGCATTCCCTCACTCAAGACAGATGGGTACAGTCGATCATATCCAAGGGTTACATAATTCCTTTCGAGGAAAGTCCCTTCCCTCAAGTTCCCTTCCAGATGTACCACCCGGTCTAAGGGAGATTGCAGAGTCAGAAATCGCAAAACTACTGCAAAAAGAGCCATTCAGCCAGTTACAATAGACCATTCAGAGCCGGAATCTACTCAAGGTTCTTTTGGTCCCCAAAAAGACGGGAGACTGGAGACCAATATTGGATCTCAGCAGACTCAACAAGTCTGTCAGGAAGACAAGATTCCGAATGGTCACTCTTCAGTCAATTCTGCCCTTCTTACAGAAGGACAACTGGATGTGCTCAATAGATCTTCAGGATGCGTACTATCACATCAAAATTCACAGACGCTCCAGGAGATTTCTCCGCTTCGGCTGGGGTCCAGTCATTTCCAGTTCAGAGCCCTGCCCTTTGGTCTCACTACAGCCCCCAGAGTGTTCACCAAATGCATGGCAGTGGTCACGGCTCACCTGAGACGTCAAGGATTCCAGGTGTTTCCGTATCTCGACGACTGGCTCCTGTCAGCCACCACCAGGCATCAGCTTATACAAGCCAGGGATTACACAATAGACCTTTGTTCTCATTTGGGCATCTCAATCAACTTCGAAAAGTCATCCTCATCGCCCTGCCAGTCTATTACCTTCATAGGCGCAAACTTAAACACTGTTTGGATGTCAGCTACCCTTACAGAACAAAGAGTTTCAGACATTCAGACTCATGTCAGGATCATTCTGGCCAGCAAGAAAATACAGGCCAGAATGGTTCTAAACGTATTAGGTCTCATGGCTGCGCCCATTACTCTTCTTCCCTGGCTCGATTCTACATGCGCCTTCTTCAGTGGATGCTGTTCACACAGTGGTCATACCAGCAACTTCCAATGCGTCACCAGATTCTGGTGACACAGACATGCAAAGAGCATCTTGCTTGGTGGATCACATCGTCTCAGGTTCACCAAGGCAGGTACTTTGTACCTCCATCCCCGATAGCCACTGTCACCACGGATGCCTCCCTGATCGGGTGGGGGGGTCATTATCAGGGCAGGATGGTTCATGGGACGTGGCAACCGCTCGAATACCATCTGCACATAAATGTCCTAGAGATGAGAGCAGTGCTTTTAACGTTGCAAGCCCTCAACGACTTTCTTCCCGTAGGGACAATTGCAGTCCACACAGACAACATGTCTGTAGTTTGGTATATCAACAAACAGGGCGGAACCAAGTCCTACCCCTTGTGTCGAAGCGCTCAGACTTTGGCAATGGGCGATCTCCTCTCATCGGTTTCTGGTAGCAACGCATATCCCTGGGAAAACCAACATTATAGCGGACAGATTGAGCAGAGCTATACTCATGCCTCACGAGTGGTCTCTCAAGCAATCTATAGCGGAAGAGATTTTTCTGGAATGGGGTCGCCCATGTTGCGATCTTTTTGCTACTCCCCAAAACAGCAAATGTCCAGACTTCTTCAGCCTCTTCCCTCTATCAGGCCATCCCCAGAGACGCTCTGACCCAGGATTGGCCCCAGGGACTTCTTTATGCCTTCCTCCATTTCCTCTGATCCCTCAGGTGATCCAGAAAGCTACCGCTTTGAGAGCCAAATTGATTCTCATTGCCCCTTACTGGCCTCGACAAGTTTGGTTCCGTTCCTCCATCATCACCTTTTGGTGCAGCCGTGGCATCTGGACCCAGTGCCAGATCTTCTGATTCACCAATCGGGTCAGCTGCACCGGTCAATCCCTTCTCTCAACCTCACAGCATGGTTGCTCCACTTCCTTCCTTAGCCAGGCTTCCTTTGATCTCTAACCCAGTTAGAGACATCATAGTAGCTTCACTAAAATCCTCTACCAGGAGGATTTACACAAGCAAATGGAACGTTTCTCTTATTGGGCTAAGGCCCAAAATATTGATCCTTTTACTGCCCCTGTTCAGGCAGTTCTGGACTTCTTAGCAGAGATTTTTCATGCAGGCTCCTCTTCTTCCACAGTCAGAGTTCAATTGGCTGCTATTTCCAATTTTCATGTCGGGATAGCAGATCATAATATTATGTCCCATAGGCTCTGCAGGGCCTTCTTGAAAGGAATTTTCCTACTAAAACCTCCAATCAGGAATCCTCCTCCTCAGTGGGATCTAAATTTAGTGCTGACATCCTTGATTCTTCCCCCCTTCGAGCCAGCTGTTTCTTGTTTCCTGAAATATCTTTCTTGGAAAACGTTATTCCTAGTGGCTATTACATCTGCCAGGAGGGTGTCTGAACTTCATGCTCTTTCGGTTCGACCCCCCTATTTGGTTTTTCACAAAGACAGAGTATCTTTGAGAACTAACCCAACCTTTTTACCTAAGGTCGCTTCAAAGAACAATTTGAATCAATCCATTGATCTCCCGGTATTTTTCCCTAACTATTCAGATAGAGCTGAACAAAAGCTACATTATCTTGATGTCCACCGTCAACTTAGATATTATTTGGACAGAACAAAAAAATTTAGAAAATCTGATCAACTTTTTGTTTCCTATGCGGATAATAAAAAAGGCCTTCCTGTTTCTAAAGTGACTTTGTCCAGATGGCTTTCTTCGGTCATCTCTGAAATTTATACGCTCAGGGGAAAACAGCTGTGCTCAAAACCTAAAGCACATTCAACTAGGAGCTTAGCTACTTCTACAGCTTTTCAAGCTAGACTTCCTTTGGACACTATTTGTGCAGCGGCCACTTGGGCTACTCCTCACACTTGTTTCCCATTACAAATTGGACTTGGCCTCCAGGGACAGAGCCAGTTTTGGCTCTACAGTCCTCAAGAGTTTGTTCCATTGAGCCACCCAGGATAGAGGTGCTAGGGACGCGGTCCCATCAAGCAAGAATGAAGGCGAGATTGACAACTTAACATTAAGAAGTTATGTACCTACCATAACGTTCCATGTTAGTTGTCTTCTCTCGCCTTCTTTCTTGCGACCCTCCCTCCTTCCCCCTGGCCTGGACAGACCTTGTATAAGAAACTGTTATGCTATAGACCATTCAGACCTGGTCCTTTTTCCATCTGTAAGTTTCTTTCTTCCTTTGGGAAGTATTTTATGCTTGGTGCTATTGCCCTTTGTCAGCAAACGAGATCTGGGTACTTACCGCCTTGCATCATGGGATATGGGGCTGCCTCGAGCTGGTAAAAGTGACTCTCGAGCTTAGCAAGTGCCGAGTCAGAGCCGAGGGATCGGCTCCGAGCCCATCAAGCAAGAAAGAAGGCGAGAGAAGACAACTAACATGGAACGTTATGGTAGGTACATAACTTCTTATTTTGCAATATGCCATGTTCGTTTTTGAAAAAAAATTGAAAAACTAGGCCTCAGTGTTACCTTTATTCTTTTCATGCAACCCAAGCATATTAAAAGGAAGTAAACCTAATGAACAATAGCACTTCCTGTAACTTCAGAATACAACTGTGTGTCGTTTTATTTCTAATAAATTTAAATGTATAAATGGGATTCATGTAGATGCTCATCGTGTTACACTGCTGCAGTCATTACACTTGGGTTATCCTGCCATCAAGTGGTTCCCCAGTCGGCCTGAGTTCCAAAGTCTTGGTCCAGCATTGGTTGCTGTCGCCTCCACCCTAACGTCAGTGCGACAGGGGTATATAAGATGCAGCCGACGTCATTTTCTTCAGTCTTTCTTGCCGCGCGGTGCCCGAAGCAAAAGCAGTTCGCAAGTGCCGGTCGGCCTTCTCCTGAGATTTTCATTCTGAATTCAGAACCGAAGTCTTCTACAAAGCTAAGTACCCCGTTGGGGAAACTTTTTCTTGCCTCAGAACGATGTCAGTAAAAGTTAATAACTGTATTTCTTGTGGGAAGCAAATACCTCATAAGGATTTCCATTCCTATTGTATCCCATGCCTAGGCCCAGACCACGACGTCACTGGTTGTCGGTTTTGTGCTAGGTTTAACAAGCGCACTATTAAACGTCGGTTTGATTTTGCCCGACACTATTTTGGTAGAAAATTCAATTATACCATGCCGTCGGAACTTCCGACGACCGGAATCCACAAAAAGCACAAAGACAAGGATAGGCATCCCAGGCCCAAAACTAACGACGAAGACTCTTCTAGGCCAGTCGCCGGTTCTCCGGTTTTCAGCAAGGGGCCTTCGCAGCCCCTGATGACCACTTCTGTAGAGCCACAGGCCACCTCTGACTCCCACGTGAAGATGGATGGGCCTTCGGACACACAAGTTATTCAGCCTACCGAGACTAACCTTTCAGAGGGATCCGGAGTAGCTGAGCAACCCACAGCTTCAGAGGGTGTCTTCAGACCTACTCAGTTAAGCATTAAACCCTCAGCTAAGTCTAAGCCTCCTTTAAAATCAAAGAAACAAATACAGCACTCTCCAGGGCAGGCCTCCATGCATAAGAAACAAATGCTCAAAATGGCCGAAGACCTAATCACTCTGATCAGGGGGTCCCATCCCCCTCCTGATAAAAGGCCTACACAGGATGCAGACTATGACTCATCCGACCAGGTGTCCATCTCTTCTGATTCATCCTCAGAACTAGGATACTCTTTACCCCCTTATGAGGATTCTGATGCTGAGGAATCATTTCCATCAGCCTCACCACCTGAGGACTACTCCTTTGGGGAAACCCTACATACCATGAGGGAGCATTTCCACTGGGAAGGCCAGGATTATTCAGAATCCAAGAAAAGGCTCTGAGACTTCCTTTTATTACCTCAACACAGACCCCTTGCTATTCTGACAGTGTTAGATATTGTGGATGATGTGTATACTGAATCCAGCTTAAATCCTGATTCTTTACCTCCAGACCCTGTCAAACCTGACAGATACTACAGAGTCTTTGACTCACATAAATTTATGTATAAAAGCCCTGTAGCTGACCCAGAAACTATTTCTCAGGGACCCAAAGGAGTTAAGGCCTCATCAGCCAAAAATCCAGTTCCCTCTGCCAGAGATTCCAGAGCATTAGACAGATGGGGAAAGAAAGTATATACTTATGCAATTTAGCAATGAGAGCCTTAAATTTCCAGTTTCACATGCTAAAATATCAGCAATTTTTATTGTCTCAGTTAAAACAAAAAATGCTTCCAGAATCAGATCCTCCTAATTTTAAAGAAATGCAGGATTTATTGCATGCAGCTGAACAAGTGGGAAAGCATACTTTGCAATGTGGTTTTGATTCTCTAGAGGCCTCCTGCAAAGCAGCAGTTACAGGCTTTGTCATTAGAAGACATGATTGGTTAAAAGAACATACGTTACCAGATCATGTTAAAGCAAAATTATTGGATGCACCTTTGCAGCAGGATGTGTTATTTGGAGTTAAGGCAGAGGAGGTATTAAAGAAAATGGAGGATAAGGCAAAATCTATGCAAACGGTGAAGGATTTCTTACAGGTTCAGCCTCCTAGATTTAGCAGAAACTGGCCAACTAAGAACTGGTCCTTTCCAATTACAGACAGACCTCAAAGGGGAAGATACAGACGTCCAAGAGGTAGAGGTCATAAACAAGGTCCTTATAGGCCTTGACAATGGGTTGCATCAGGCCAGAAAGAAGGGGAAGACAGGCCCCAACCATATTAAAAACAGCTCTAATGACTTCCCACTACAGCTGCCAAACAAATCCCTCTTGCCAGCCCCCTTGGGAGGAAAACTGGCACTCTTCTACCACAATTGGCAAATGATCACCAAAGACAAATGGGTTCTCAACATTGTATTTCAAGGTTACAGGTTCCACTTTCGCACTCTGCCAAGGTTAAACGGAATGCCAAATTTGCCCCAAATCAATGGGCAGAGGCTCAAAAACAAATTACAGCACTCATGGATATGAGAGCTATTCAAAAGGTACCATCACAGGAGTAAGGACAAGGATTTTACTCAAGACTCTTTCTTAACTGGATGTTCCGAAATTCAAAATGTTGACACTACAGCAGCTTCTTCCCATGCTGGGCAAGAAAGCTTGGTTCGCGACTTTGGACCTCAAGGAGGCATACCTGCATGTTCCTATCAGATAAAACTGCAGAAGATACCTCAGATTCATAGCTGGTTCAATGCACTACCAATCTCTGCACTGCTCTTTGACTTATCTACTGCGCCCAGGGTCTTCACAAAGTGCCTGGCACCAGTAATTGCATTTTTGCAGACAGAAAGGAATTCAAATTTATCCGTACCTGGACGACTGCCTGATTCAAGCAGAGAGCAAGGACATTCTTCTAAAGCATCTGGCATTTGTAAAAAATTTAAGTTGCCTGGGGTACACAGTAAATGAAAATAAATCAAAATTAGTGCCCTCACAAGAGATTATATTCCTGGGTGCCAGCTTGAACACAACGACCCAGATGGCTTATCTCATGCCAGACAAGCAAAGACAACTGACTCAATACTTTCAATTGATGGCAACAAAGACCCAACTTCCTGCAAGAAAAATTCTGCAGGCCTTGGGTTACATGGCATCCTGCATACTACTAATTCCATATGCCAGACTGCATATGAGGAAACTACAATGGTACCTAAAGAATGTATGGTCTCAACACTGTCAAAGTTTGGAAACAGTTATACCACTAATCCCTTGCCTTCAACAGGAGTTTCAATGGTGGTCTCAAGCTTGTCACCTCAACAAGGGACAGCCTTTTACACAACCCACAGCCAGGCAAACACTGACAACAGATGCATCGGATTACACCTGGGGAGCACACATGGCAGGCAAATGTATTCAGAGCATGTGGCCCGCAGAACAAAGGCATCTTCACATCAATCAAAAAGAGATGCTAGCTGTACAAAATGCCCTTATAGCTTTCAAGGACCTGCTGCATCCAGGACAACTACTGCTAAAGACAGACAACACCACAGTTATGTGGTACATAAACAAGCAAGGGGGCACTCACTCCTACCCCCTGTGCAGACGAGCCATGACCTTGTGGAACACAGCTCTAGACTACCAAGTTCATCTGCAAGCACAATTCTTGCCAGGAGAGAAAAACACACTGGCAGACGACTTAAGCAGAAACATCATGGATCCCCACGAATGGGAATTGAATTCACAAATATTCAGAATGATAACACAGAAATGGTAGAGCCCGGACATAGATCTGTTTGCATCCCCAATAAACTGCCAGCTACAAAAATTCTGCACAAGGAGTTACCATCCACAAGCATGGAAAGCGGATGCCCTCTCATTCAGCTGGAAGAACCTACAAGTATACGTTTTCCCACCACTACCTCTCCTGCCAAAGGTTCTCATAAAAGCCAGGCAAGAAGAGCCAAAGATGATTCTGATTGCACCAGACTGGCCATGCCAGCACTGGTACCCAATCTTAAGGAGCTTAGCACAAGAACCACCCTGGATTTTGCCTCAAATCCCACATCTGCTAACTCAGCACAACAATCAAATACTACACAGCCAGCTAAAGACCTTAAACCTAGCTGCATGGAAGATTCCTTAGTCAAGCAAGCAATGCCTCTCTCCAAAGCTATTATGGATGTCATTCTGGAGGCCAGAAGGCCTAGTACCAGGAAAGCCTATTCGGAAAAAATGGAAGAGATTATGTGCCTGGAACCAAGCTCACAGCCTTGACCCTCTTGTCCCGAACATTCCTCAGGTTCTACAATACTTAACTGAGATGCTGGACAAAGGCCTCTCCTTCTCATCCATCAAGATCCACGCTTCTGCCATCTCTGCTCATTACAACACGGATCCACCAATTTTTTTCTAATCCTCTGTTAAAACAGTACCTCAGAGGGGCTAAAAACATAAGACCACCCCGTAGAGCACCTACTCCAACTTGGGACCTCAACTTTGTTTTGGAAAAACTAACTTTGCCTCCTTTTGAGCCAGCTAACACAGCAGAATTAAAATATATCTCTTGGAAAACTGCTCTGCTCCTGGCAGTTACATCACATGAAGAGTCTCAGAATTACAGGCACTAATGGCAGTGGAACCTTTCCTCATTTTCCACCAGGACAGGGTGTCTTTAAGAACTAACCCTACGTTTATGCCAAAGGTGATATCCAGTGTGGCTCTAAACCAAACTATTCACCTGCCAACTTTTTATCCTAAACCACAGAATAAAGGGGATAGACTACTGCACTCTTTGGACATTCACAGGCAGTTATGCTTCTACTTGGACAAAACCAAAGCTTTCAGAAAATCTGAGCAATTATTGGTAGCATATGCTGCAGGAGCAGAGGGAAAAGCCATTTCAAAACAGACTATTTCAAAATGGATAGGACATTGTATATGTTTCTGCTACACATACCATGGAAAATCTGTACCTAGCAGCATTAGATCTCACTCCACCAGGGCAACAGCCACTTCAACTGGCTTCCTCAGGGGAGTACCTACCAAGGATATTTTGGAAACAGCAACTTGGAGTTCTGTACATACCTTCACCAAGCATTACCATCTGCCTCTCTACTCTAAATCCAGAGCTGGCTTCACCACTGCAGTGCTGCATGGCCTTATAGCCACCCCTAATGCCTTATAGAACCAGCCACCCTACCTCAGCTTTGGGATTCTACCCAAGTGTAATGACTGCAGCAGTGTAACACGATGAACATAGTACAGTTTTGTACCTACCAAAAATGTAGATGTTTGAATGTATACACTGCTGCAGTCCAGGTTACCCTCCCTCCTTCCCCACTTACTGGCTGGTATGTACCTATGTCTTCTACCCCTACTACCTGTGGGGAGTATTTGCTGGTAGCTGTAAGTTGTTTTTTGCTTTTCTTATGTATGATTTATTAGCAATTGGAATTGCCTACCTATTTAGAGGCACCTGACACCTGGGGCAAGAAAAACTGAAGAAAATGGCGTCGGCTGCATCTTATATACCCCTGTCGCACTGACGTCGGGGAGGAGGCGACAGCAACCGACGCCGGACCGAGACTTTGGAACTCAGGCCAACTGGGGAACCGCCTGACGGCTGGATAACCGCCTGATGGCAGGATAACCCAAGTGTAATGACTGCGGCAGTGTATACACTCAAACATCTACATTTGTGGTAGGTACAAAACTGTACTTTTTATCACTGCTGAATGGATATATCATTGGTAAGCATAATTAATGTACTATGAAACATCAATAAATCTAAATTCTTTTATGATTCCTATACTGAGAACATATTTAAAAAAATCACCTGTTACTTTTCATCAATATGGTCATTGTATGAGTCTGATCTTAAAAATCCATCAGTATTGCAGAATGTTTAAATAGCAATAATATGTATCATTTTTTAAAAACTGTAGTATACACAATGCATATGTTGCCTAACTGTTCATTCATGTAACAAAATATAGTGCTTGTCTAGCAAGCAATGAAGATATCTTTCATATTTTTTGAGAATGTCCCAAATCCAAATATTTATGGGCATCATTACAAGACAAGCTCAAGAAGTCAAACATTTAAAAATGATGTACCTCTTTATGAACCTCTGTGGACACTTCAAGTTGTTGCATGTACCTGGTCAGGTACATACTGAAGGGGGTTTTACTTAATGATTGATCTGATGAGGGCCAAGGACAGAGGAGCAATGTCTTCCTTGGACTTAGATGCCATACCCTTACATATATGTTGTGCAACATAGAATGATTTCCTTACCATGACAGATGGTCAAAGGCCACATTACTGTCTACATGCATTTCCAAATTCCTGATCACTGCATCAATGTGGTAGTCTCCAGGGCTAGCCATCTGACCAAAAGGATACTGTTATTTATTTCTTGGCATTGAGGTTTAAAATGTGGCAGTGGCAACAGTTATTGGTCAGTGTCAGGCATTCATCAGAAGTGTTTGTATCTTTGGGGGATTCGGTGGCTGTGCCTAGTTTGCAATCATCTGCAAACCTGGTCAGCCAAATGCCTTTGATGTTGGGCTTGACTTCAGAGAAGTAGATGCCAAAAAAGAGCAGCCCCAACACTGCGCCTTTAGGAACGCTGCTTATGACTGGCCTTTTTATAAAGGTAGATTTCCCTATACTAAACTTTTGGGTCCTGTCCTTGAGCCATCTGTTATCCAGCAGGTGACACTGAAATTTATACTTAATTTTGTGGTTTGTCTATGATACCTGAGTAGGGTATTGTGTGAAATGCTTTGGTCAGGTCAAAATAGGCAGCATGCACCATTTTGCCTTTGTCCATTCCTTTTTGACATTCTGAAAGAAGTCTACCAACTTGATTAGGCATGACCTGTCCTTGATTAAACCAAATTGGGCTGGATCCAGTGTGTGAAGGTCTTCTATGGCATTGTTTATAATTCCCATGAAAGTTTCTTCCATGGCTTTGCATATGAGACTAGTCAGACTTATGGGTCTATAGTTACTTGGATCCCCGAAACTTTTCAAAGAAGTGCACACTTTGATTTTTGTGCTTTTGAGTGCAGATGTTTGTAATATGATCAACAGTACTGTTTTAGAATAGAAAAATGAGAAATAAAGAGGTGTCTTCCATATATATATATATCTGTCTGTCTATCTATGTGTCTGTACCAGTCTTTATTTCTGTCTACCCAATAACATCTCATTTGATGACTTAGTAGACAGGCTGATGTGAAAATGTATCCTCCGTCTCCATGTCTTCCGTTTTATCGATAGTGAGATAGGGAACTGGAAACATAAAAGAGGAAGATACTATTCTGTAAGGGCCTAGTATGTGGAGTGTGGCTGGCATTAGTGGCTGAATATATTGCCTGGATAAACTGTAGGGTAATCAGATTAATTACTCACCCCCCTCATTCTTTTCCTAGTACCTTATCCAACACCCCCTTTCACTTGTTTGCTTATGTACTATGGAAAACATTGTTTCAAGGACTTCACATAGTTTCTAAATGTTTTCAGAAAGTGAATACACTTTTATAAAGATGCTAACTGCATTCAGTAGCCCAAATCCCTCTCTCTCAAATTCAGACAAAATAGATATAAAATATCTTACACAGAATCATGAAAAATAAGTCTGAATTTGTCATGCAACCAGTCAGGCATAAAAGGTGATTTATGACTAGTACAACATAATATATGTCGCCGATTCCTTTTGCAACAGAGCATTTCATTTGCTGTTATACCTGTTGGTCTGCTACTCATATAAGGCTGCACACTACCTAAGTGCTGAACTGGTCTCTGGATGTTGCCATCAAGACTGGACTTTGGTTGTTGTCGATGTATGCAGCCTGTAAACTCCACTTATATGGACAAATGTGGATGTCATGCAATTCACTATGTTTCTGGTTTGTGGCTCTTTGCCCTTTGTGTATAAGGCAAAGGTAACTGGAAGGACAACCTAATGGTGACATTGTGATTTTGCAATATGGCATTTGTAGTGCTCTTTGGGGTAACTGCTATCACTTTGCTTTGTTTTCAGTGTCAGGCTCTAAAACTACACCTATGGAGACTTTTTGGTTATTTCCAGATATCATTAAAATTTGTGAACCCTTGCCTTGGAACAGATTATAGGTAATGTTACTGATGTGCACTGTACTTTACATACCTGCAACTTATCTTTGCATATATTTATTATAGCTAAACTGTGTAGCTCTATATATGTTTTATATGTGTGGGAAGGCAGCCTGCAATATTTGGATTGCCGTTCCTGTACCATATTGCATATTCTATGTAGAGCTGATGTCTGTGTATACTGTGGGGGGCAACTAAGATAGGCCAGAAAATCACTGGCATCTGTGGCACACTAGGTCCCTCCCCCACATGCTGTCTATGAAGACTACCCCTGTATACATGTGCCATAGCTACTCCAGTTTTATATGTTCTTATCTTTCCCTTCAACTGGTTTGGGGAATCAGTGGAGTGCCTCTGTGTCCATACCATATGTGTGGCACATCTTTGTTCCTATCCCAGTTCCAACCAATATTTATCTACATTCATATGCTCAACGTATGTGTGTGTGTGTGTGTGTGTGTGTGTGTGCGTGTGTGCGCGTGTGCGCGTGTGCGTGTGTGCGTGTGTGCGTGTGCGTGTGTGTGTGTGTGTGTGTGTGTCTGTTTAGACTATTTTCACCATCAGTTACAAGCCTACATTTATGTCTCTTGCTTTGATAGGTGTCATCACTTCAGCCAAATGGGTGGGTGGCAGAGGATGGGACAACTTCAGCCAAACAGAAAATTGCATTCTGTTATAGGTTCTCAGGAGCTAGAGGAGGCACTTTTGCACAAAGGGAAGGTGCTTATCAGTTGGTATGGAACTGTGTGGGAAACAGTGTATCCAGTGTCGTCTATTTTCATTCAGTTCAACATATGGGTTGTCAGATCCAAAAGGATCTACTCTCGGCACCATCTTGAAAGCTTTCACAATACCAGGGCTCTGACTCCTCCTCTACCCATAATTCCCTGCTCTCCACTCCAATCCCTCGGATCTTGTTTGTTGCCAGAAGCTAATAGACTTGTGTATGAGGGCTGTTCATTGGATTTCGATATCCTTTTCATCTAAGCTGCAGTTTCTCCCCCTCCACACACACACTGAGAGCATTGCTGTCTAGTGCAGAGCTTTGTAGAGTGTGTCCTGTATGGTTTACCGACTTATTTTTTCAGATAGGATTGTTTATAGCATAGCAAGTTAACATTAGATAGACTGTGTGTTATTTATAGGCTTTACAGAAAGTTATCATTAGTATTGTTAGTCTTTTAGGTTTAGTAGTTTTTGGTATGCTATTATTAATAATATGGTTTCTGTATATTTATCATAAAGAGTTTTGGTATGTTTTCACTGTGTTTTTTTCAAGTTAATAGCTAGTGTTTTAGAATTTGTAGTAGTTATCCATTGGGCAATGGCGGAGTCTCAAAGCTTCAAAAAAATGCAGTCAGTGTAGGCACAAGTTGCCCCAACTAGACTCACACCTTATATGTGTTTACTGTTTGGGTACTGTAATTTAGTTATAGACTGCCAGGCATGTAAAGCTTTTAGTTCATGAGCTGTACAAGCAAGGCGGGAAACACTAATGGTTAAAGGATTACTTCCCCCAAAGACAGGGGCAGCCTGTTCAGCTAGATGATCTTCTATATCTCTGTAAAAAAAGTGACAAGTTTAATTTGAAGATGAGGGCAGATTGAAAAAACCCTCAGAGTCTGACATTGAAAAAAGGAAATCTACTTTGGAAAAAAAACAGTTATTACCTAAAACCTGTCACTGGATCTTACAGTTTTGGTCAGCCCCAACCTAAAACAGCAGGTACATCATAGCCGACAGTCTACTGGTGCCGATCCATATCTCCTTGGGCCCAAATCTCACCGTAACCAGTTAGCCCAAGATTGCACTTCATGAACCTGCAGGAAAAGTGCTATTCCCAGCTCTCTTCAGTGGTATCATCCACTTGATGCTCTCTGAGCATCACAGAACAAGATTTCAATAGGATGATGCAGAAGTTCCTTGAGACACAAATTCAGCTTAGGTACTCTTGGTGCCATCCCTGGTGGGCACATCAAGTATCAACCCAACTCACTCTCCACATATTTCTCCTGGATCATTTCTTCCCATCTTAACACCAGTTCCCCTTGGATGTTCTTTGTGTTTCACTGTTGCAGTCATCACATTTGGGTTATCTGCTTGCAGTAGCCCTCAGTTGGCCTGATTATCAAAGTCTTGGGTCCTGCGTTGGTTGCTGTCTCATCTTCTGTGACGTCAGGTAGTCAGCGGTATAAAGCATGCAGCCAACGCCATTACATCAGTCATTCTTGCCGTGCTGTGCCTGAAGCAGAAGCAATTCGCAAGTGCCGATCTGCTGACTCCTGAAATTTTCGTTTTCAAGTTTCAGAACCAAAGTCTTCAACTAAAGCTAAGTACCCCATTGGGGAAACTTTTTCTTGCTCTAAACCAGTGTTAGTAAAAGTCAGTAAATGTATTTCTTGTGGAAAGCAAATACTTCATAAAGATTTCCATTCGTACTGTATTCCTTACCTAGGCCCTGACCACGACGTACCTCGCTGTCAGTTTTGTGCCTTATTTAAGCAATGAACTATTCAGCGTCGGTATATTTACTTTTCTAAATATTTTGGTACTTGGTTCAGTTATCCAGATATTTCTTCGGTAAGTCATCCAACTACCAACATTCTGAAAAAATGCAAAGATAAAGACAGAGACAGGCCGCCTAGGTCCAAAGCTGCCGATGATTCTTCTCCTAAGCCAGTCGCCAGTTTGACAGTACTCAGTGAGGCGCTTTTGCAGCCCTTGATACCCACTACTTCAGATTTTCAGGCCTCTACTGAGTCCCATTCGGAGTCCAGTATGCCACAAGATGCTTCAATTGTGGAACCTGCGGATGTCTCTACCTTGGATGGGTCCGGAGCTGCTATGCAGGCACTGGCTTCTGAGGGTGTATTCAGGCCTACTGACTTGCATATTAAACAGATGCCATCTTCTTATTCAAGGCCTAAAACTTGAACCATGCCTAGAAAACAGACACCCAGACCGCATGATCAGGCCTCTATGCCTAAAAAACAAATGATAAGAATGGCTGAAGACCTTATTGCTTTAATCAAGGGAAGCCAGCCTTCCCCCTCTAAGAGATCTAGCGCTGAATTTGCTTATGATACTTCTGACCAGGATTCTGAAATTTCTGTTTCCTCTGATGACCAGGATTTACCCTTATCTACCTATGAGGATTCTGATACAGAGGACTCTATTCCCTCTGCTTCCCCCAACCCAGAGGATTTCTCTTTTGGTGAAACCTTGCATACTGTTAGGGAGCATTTTCACTGGGAAAGCCAGGATTATTCTGATTCTAAAAAGAGGCTTAGGGATTTCTTACTCCTTCCCCAACACAAGCTTTTAGCTATTCCTCCTGTACTAGACATTGTTGATGATGTCTTTTCGGAATCTAGCTTGAACCCTGACTCTGTCTTCTGCTCCCAGAAAACCTGATAGATATTACAGGGTTTCTGACTCTCACAAGTTCCTTTTTAAAAATCCTACTGCGGATCCTGAGACCATTTCACAGGGACCCAAGGGCATTAAGGCTACTACTGCCAAAAATCCTACCCCCTCTGATAGAGACTCCAGGGCGCTGGATAGATGGGGTAAGAAGGTATACACTTCTGCAACTTTGGCCATTAGGGCCTTAAACTGCCAGTTTCATATACTAAAGTATCAACAGCATATTACTGGATTGCTTAAACAGAAAATTATGTTGATTCCTGACTCTGCTGAAAATAAGGATTTACAGGATTTAATGCATTCTGCTGAACAAGTTGGAAAACACTTTGCAATGTGGTTTTGATTTACTAGAGACATCTTGCAGGGCTGCTGTCACTGGGTCTGTACTTAGAAGGGATGCTTGGCTTAAAGAGCAATCTTTGCCAGATCATGTTAAAGCTAAATTACTTGATGGTCCCTTAAATCATGACTGCCTGTTTGGCAACAAAGCAGAAGTTCTTAAACAGATGGAGGAAAAAGCTAAATCTATGCAAACTGTTAAAGATTTCCTACAAGTACATCCTCCAAGATTTAGTAGGCATTGGCCCTCTAAGATTTTGTCCTTTCCTGCCTCTTCCAGGCCTTCTCAATCCAAACCCAGACCCAGCAGAACACCCAGGCTTCAGTCCCAGGGTACACACAGGACTAAGCAGTGGGGGGGCTCCCACTTCCAAATCAGGGAGTAGTAAGACTCCCCCTTGTGGTAAACTGTCTCAGTGACTTAACTTTAAAACTTCCAAGCACTTCTCAACTGACTGCTCCTTTAGGGGGAAAGACTGCTCTGAAGGCAAAAAACTGGGAACTCATTACCCAGGACAAATGGGTTTTAAATATAGTTTCCCCAAGGATACAGATTTCACTTCCGCATGTTATCAACCCAAAACGGTTGGCCAGATCTACCCCAAATCAGTGGGCAGAGGCTCAACAGCAAGTACTCTCTCTCAAGCATAAAGTTTATTCAAACTGCACCAGAAGAGGAAAAGGGACAAGGTTTCTACTCAAGACTTTTCTTGGTACCCAGAAAAGACAACTCATGGTGTCCTATCCTGGACCTGTCTATCTTAAACACCTTTTTGGTGACTCCAAAATTCAAGATGCTAACTCTTCACGAGTTGCTTCCTATGGTAGGCAAAGATGCCTGGTTGGCAACACTCTATTTAATGGAAGCCTACCTGCACATTCCAATCAGGGAGTCTTGCAGAAGATACCTACACTTCAAAGCAGGCTACATGCACTATCTGCCCTTTGGCTTATCTACTGCACCCAGGGTATTCACAAAGTGCCTAGCTCCAGTCATTGCATTTTGCAGGCAAATAAATATTCAAATATACCCATACCTGGACGATTGTCTAATTCAGGCAGAAAGCCAGGACATACTTTTTAATCATCTGGCATTTGTACAAAAGGTGTTAACTTGTCTGAGGTACACCATAAAATGAAAAGAAATCACATTTGGTACCCTGTCAACAAATTATATTCCTGGGAGCAAGCTTGAGCACAACTTCCCAGATGGCTTTCCTCACGCCAGATAAACAAATTAATTTGACAACTTACTTCTAACTAATGGCCACAAAAACCTTGCCAACTGCAAGGCAAATACTGCAAGACTTGGGTTTCATGGCCTCCTGCATTCTACTAATTCCATTTGCAAGACTACATATGAGGAAACTACAATGGTATCTAAAAAGCCTATGATGTCAACATTCTCAGGATCTAGAAGCAATGATTCCTTTCATAACTTACCTATGGTTAGAGTTCCTTTGGTGGGCAGAGGCCTGCCACCACAACAAGGGACTACCATTCACTCTACCCCTGCCACCCAAACCCTAACAACAGATGCATCAGACTATGCATGGGGGGCTCACCTGGCAGGGAAGTGCATTCAGGGCAAATGGAACCCAAGTCAAATGCACCTGCATATCAATCAAAAATAAATGTTAGCTGTACAGAATGCTCTAACAGCCTTCAAGGACCACATTCTTCCAGTGCAATTAATGGTAAAGATGGACAACACCACTGTTATGTGGTACATAAACTAGCAGGGGGTACCCATTCTTACCACCTCTGCAGACTAGCCATGGCTCTGTGGAACACAGCCTTGAGCTACCAAGTGCATCTACAGGCTCGGTTCCTGCCAGGAAAACTAAATACACTGGCAGACGAACTAAGCAGATATCTCATGGACCCACACGAGTGGAAACTGGAACCAAAGACTTTCAACATGTTGATAAACAAATGGGGGAGCCCAGATATAGACCTGTTTGCCTCCCCCCATAACTACCAATTGGACAAATTATGTACAAGTACTCCCCACAAACAAGCTTGGAAAGTAGATGCTCTGTCCTTCAGCTGGAAAAATCTATCAGTTTAAGTCTTTCCTTCTTTGCCTCTCCTCTCCAAAGTACTACTAAAGATCAAACAAGACAAACCAAGGACAATATTGATTGCACTAGACTGGCCATGCCAACACTGGTACCCCCTCTTGTGCAGTGTGTCACTGCTGGCTCCATGGCACCTGCCTCAGACCCCTACCCTATTGTCACAGCAGGAGAACCAAATTCTGCACCCTCAGCTCCAAACCCTGAAGATGGCAGCCTGGCTAATTACCTAATCTCTCCATTACCATCCCTTGGTAAACCAGTGTCGGATGTCATTTTGGGGGCAAGGACGCCTAGTACTAGAAAACCTTGTGCTGAAAAATAGAAAAGATTCTGTGCCTGCAACCAATCTCAAGAGATGGGTACAGCAATGCCCAATTTACCTCAGATTCTTCAGTACTTAACTGAGATGCTTCACAAGGACCTTTTTTCCTCCATCAAAATTCATGCCTCAGCCATTTCTGCTCATTATAATACAAAACCACCCCTCTTCTCTCATCCACTGCTCAAGCAGTTCCTCAGAGGGGCCAAAAACTTAAGACCACCCAGGAGAGCCCCTACTCCAGTCTGGGACCTTAACTTTCTATTGAAAAAACTCAATCTCCCTCCTTTTGAGGCAGCCGCAAGTGCAGATTTAAAATTCCTTTCTTGGAAAATAGCCTTCCTTTTAGCAATCACTTCAGCAAGAAGGGTATCTGAATTACAGGCCCTTATGGCAGTGGAGCCTTTCATCATCTTTCATGCGGACAGGGTGTTCCTCAGGACCAATCCCTCCTTCATGCCCAAGGTGGTATCCAGTGTGGCTCTTAATCAGTCCATTCATTTGCCAACCTTATTTTCTAATCCACAGAATAAAGGGAAACTGATACTGCAATCTTTAGATGTGCACAGGCAACTTAGATTTTACTTAGGACTAAACCTCTAAGGAAATCTGAACAACTGCTGGTGGCATTTGCTGCAGGGGCAGAGGGGAAGGCTATTTCAAAACAAACCATTTCTAAATGGATAGGCCATTGCATTAATTTCTGCTATAAGCACCATGGAAAACCTATCCCACAGGGGATTAGAACCCATTCAAACAGGGCTGCATTTACCTCTACAGCCTTTCTCAGAGGTGTCCCTACCAGGGACATCCTAGAAGCTGCTACCTGGAGTTCTGTACATACTTTCACCAAGCATTACCATTTTCCAATTTTCTCTAAATCCAGAGCTGGCTTTACCACTGCAGTCTTGCAGGGCCATATAGCTGGTCCTAATGCTATCTAAATTCTTCATCCCATCCTTAGCTTTGGGAATCTACCCAAATGTGATGACTGCAACAGTGAAACATGAAGAACACAGTACAGTTGTGTACACTTACAATAAATGTAGATGTTTGACTGTTGCAGTCCTGGTTACCCTCCATTCAGCCCCCTGACTTCTCTTGGCTATACCTCTACTCTCCTTTTCTATGCTTAAAAGCTTTTTGGTGTATTTGATTTTTGTTGGAGGTATAACCCTGTATATATATATATATATATATATATATATATATATATATATATTTAATTGCTTCCCATTAGGGGGTCACCTGACATCTGGGGCAAAAAAACTGATGTAATGGCATTGGCTGCATGCTTTATTCCCCTGACTACCTGACGTCACGGAAGATGAGACAGCAACTGACGCAGGGCCCAAGACTTTGATAATCAGGCCGACTGAGGTCTACCACAAGCAGATAATCCAAGTGTGATGACTGCAACAGTGAATGCACTCAAACATCTACATTTATTGTAAGTGTACACAACTGTACTTTCTGGCTTGTACTGAAGTGTCTTCATTGGCATCAGCATTCTTAATCACTTAGACTCGGGCTACATCTCCCTTCATTTCAACTCTGTGGTTGTTGGTTTGAGAAGGGACTCGGAGAAGTGCTGGTGCCGAGACCTGAGGGGGATGGTCAACACCAAGAGTTTCAGAACATTCACTACCCCTCAGAGCATTAGCACTTGATAGTTTAGATCCAAGGTTTGCTTCGGAATTGAGGTGCATTGGAGCCCAGAAATCTGTTTCTTCATTGGATGGGAGCAGGTTCTCAGAGCCAACTGCAGCTTTTGCCTTTAAGGCCTTTCATAGGGCCCTTGATTTGCCTAAGGAGAAGGCACCTTTAGCTACTTTAGTACCACCCAAACCCCAGGAAGATTCTTCTTCATATCATCCTATCAGACTGGGTCACTTAGAACCACATCAACTCCCATACTGATTCTAAACCCTCTGATTCTCCAGCAGAGTTGATTCATAAGAAACAGATGTGCAAACGGAAGCACATAGTCTGTCACAGAAATCAGATTTGGATGATAGTGAAGGCAAACTACAGATCTGAATGAAGTTGAAGGCTCCACCAGATCCACTTCTGAAGATATCACCTTTGGCAAAATCCTGGAATTGATAAAGCAAAGAGGGGGTGGTCCACCCAAGATCCTTCTCCTCATGAGTCTGTGCTCTTGGAAACTTTTGGTTCTGCTCCATCTTCATCCTGAACAGTACCATCCATCAACCCTGTTGTAGACCTCATGGAACATTGGTCATGAAAGGATCCTAATGTGGTTGCACCTATCCCCATATGAAACAGCTAGGATTCTACAAGCCCCTAAGGACAGGAAATATTAGAGTACAGATCTTCCAGTAAATGTGATGGTGGTAGCAGTAACCACAAAGAAAGAACTTTCCAAAGAAAGTGCCTCTGTTCATCTAGCTAACAGGGAATGCTTCAGCAATCTTTGCTCTTAGGTTACTAAATTACTTGGCCCATGTGACAAGGTTTCAGAGAGGTTTAGTTAAGGCGCTCTCTAAATCACTCTCTGGTAACTTGCCTGCAGATTTCCGAAAGATGGTGGACTCCCAGCTGATCACTCTACAGTTTATTTTCAATGTTGGCATGCATCTGTTATCAAATGCAGCTGATGGTAGTGCCAGATAAGTAGGTATCAGCATCACTATGCACCATCATGCCTGGATGCATCTTTGTGACTTTGCAGAAAGTTTCAAGACATCCTTTATTAATGCGCCATATGATGGTTCAACACTTTTTAGATCCATAGTCAAAAGACATGTTAAGCAGGAGCAAGCAAGATGGGAAGATTCTCTCTGCAGTTGGCATTCTTTTCTCTACCCGTCAAAGATCCTTTTTCAGGAAACAGAGGTCGGGGAAAACGATTTGGTGTCGAAACTCAGAGTCCTTACCACAAGTCTCCTGGTGATAGGCCTCCTCTTGGGTGGAGGGAAAGGTAACTGTAATGGATAGTGATAACAAAACTGGCAGCACTAGTAAAATCACTCTTGTGACAGACTGAGTAAATGAAAAACAGACAAAAGAGTGATGTCATGGCTGCACTATAAGTCTTTAATAACAAGTAGATAAAAACAAGATAAAAATGATGAAATGAGATACGCGCTTTCAGCATGAAGCCTTCTATCTGAAGAATTTCACACTCCATTTTTCTCTCTGTTCTGTAGGGCTGTTTGATGCTATGACTTGCAACATGTCTGCACGTGACTGCTTTCCATGCACTGGCTCTCTATCCATTACAAAACTTGTTTATGAATCCTGCAGTGGTCTTCAGTTAAACTTTTCTTGAATCATCTTTTTTCCTGTAGCCTCTAGGAGGGACTCCCCTTCCACTGTGGGAACTGAATTGTGTTTTAGACCAGCTGAACACGTCTGAACTGGTTCACACAATCAGTTTGAAGTTCGTAACCTTGGTAAATTGTGTCTAGGAGTCATTTCAGAAAATTGGGATTATGAATTACCGAAAAAAGATGTTTCCCATATGGACAGGATGACCTTCTGAATCAGTCCTTCCCATATACTTTTAGGATGTCTAATGTTGTTCTTTGTCAGACATTGCTGCCTTGGATGAATCCAAAACAACCCAACATTTTCTAATAAACGGTTTCCTGTACCTGTCAAGAATGATGAGCTGCTTTAGGAAAACAGACCATTTTCACTTGGCTTGATATCTACTCTGGAGTCTATTAGCTATGAGACTCTTTGTCAAATATCATTACATTCTGTGGTCAATCCTTTTAGCTGCTATTTTTGGAGGGAGTTTCTGTTGTTGAGTTTTATGTGGCAAACTCTGATATTCTAAATTAAATTTCACCAAGCACCACACATCAGACATATTATGCTTTGATTTACTTGCTGTGAGGGGGTTGCAAAAATGATGACCGGGAATTATTTTTATTGTGTGTAAGTATAGCCAATTATTTTCCCTTTGTATAAGGACTGTAGATAAAGAGATGCAGGAAGCTATGTAGTATGGCTTTATGATAAAAATCACCTTAGCAATGGATATATGACTTCATTTATGTCTGTATATTACTTTCCTGCCTTCACCGTGTTTGTTTTTCCATTGCTGTTGTTACCATGGTTAGTTTTGAGTTGAGTGTGTTAGATTTTATGTTATACATACATACATACATACATACCTACAGATGTTTCAAGCACGGGCATTAAAGCCCTTCTAGATTGCCAATATGCCAAAACACTTGTTCCCATAATAAATGTCCAGGCTGTTCTTAAAAATATCTAAACTAGTACTTGCTTTAATGTAATTTGGTAGTCTGTTCCAAGCATCAGCTACTCTGTCAAAGAACCAATTAGTATACTTCTCATTCCTATAGAATTTTCTACATAGGTTATCTGACGATTCTCTAGTACTTTTGATAACTCCAAACATTCCCAGAGGTAGTTGTCCCTAAATGCCTTATATACCTGAATAAAATCTCTTAAATATCTGTAAGAGACACTGTACAAGTTCAGATATTTTAGTCTTTCATAATAACTTAGATTTTCACATCCATGGATGCCCTCAGTATATTTCTGCTGTACTCTTTCCACTTTATTCATGCTTGTTTTCCTATAGGGTTTCCATATTGTTATTCCATACTCAAGTTTGGGTCTGATGTAACTAACAAACAATGACTTCATTATGTTTGATTTCCTAGACTTTATAAATCTTTTTATACAACCTGTAGTTCTATAACTATCATTAGCCAATTGGTTGATATGATTAGAAAAACTCATAGCTGAATCTACCCATATACCCAGGTCCTTAAATGAGTCTACAGTTTCAGTCACTGTGTGCTGTATTAAATATTCACCTTTCAGTTTATGTCTCCCAAATCTCATATGCTTAGTTTTTGATGTATTTATTAACAGATTATTCTCCTGTGCCCAAATGGTCAACTTATTCAAATTATTTTGCAGACATGCCTTATCTGTAACACTTGTAATCAGTTTACCCAATTTCAGGTCGTCAGCATATAGACTGTAGAACACCTCAGATGAAAAAGTAAGGTCTGAAAGATACAATCTAAACAAGTAAGGGCCTAGTACAGAGCCCTGTGGAACACCTTGACTGTAACCAAGGATTTCACATTTCCAGTTGGTGTGTGATACTTGCCATGTCCTATTTGTCAGCCATGCAGCTATCCATCTTAACAGTACATCAATACCTAGTTGTAATTTATTGATCAGTGTTTTGTGCATGACCCTGTCAAATGCTGAAGTTAAATCTATATAAATCACATCACAACACAATTTTTCAATCATAGCTGTTATTATACTGTTATAGAACATCATGTTACAGGTGGTAATAGGTCTATTTTCAACATATGCATGCTGATATATGGTTTCAAGTCCCGACCTATCCAGTTCTGACAGTAACCTATCTAGTATTACCTTCTCCATTATTTTTCCACAACATGAAAGTAGACCTAAGGGTCTAGATGATTCTGGGTTTGTCCTACTCTCCTTTCCCTTAAAGACAGATTTAATAAGTACATGTCTCCAGGAATCTCCCTATGTTTATATGACCTAGTGAATAACAGATGTAATGGCAGTGTAAGTTCTTGCTTAAGTGTTCTGAAATCATTGTTACTTATTCCATCTCTCCCTGCGCTTTGTTTGGACCCAGTTTATATTGGCTTCTTGCCTTCTAAAGTTGCTGTGTGGCATGAGTTCTTGTATGACTCATCATGAGATGATAACCTTATCTGAATTTAATTTATTCCAAGGGCTAAGACAGTGGAGACTGTTGCAGCAATTTTAAGTCTCGCATTATAGCAGACTGCGTACTTTTCATGTTTTCTTGTGACTGATGTAATCTGCATATGACATTTGGATGTGGTTAGAAACAGGGTTTTATCTCTTGAGGGTACAGAAGCCCAGGACTCTGGCTCTTCGACTGTGAGCCTGAAAATATATAAATAGAGACTTTTTCCTACTTCTCCTGAGATTGTCTGTAGGCTAAAGAATGTGTTTCCATTGGGGAAGGCAGACACTATGATTTATTAGGGCAAGATGCCCCTCATACTGCCACCATTCGTCCTATTCTGCCAGCTTTCAATGCCACCTGCACTCTCATGATTCCCAGTCATCAGTGCTTATGAAGGGAGAAAAACTTTATGTCTCTCAAACTAATAAACATGTTTTTTTCACATCTTAGAGATAATCCTGCAGCCAAACCAGCTCTTGTAGTACTCCTGCCACAAGCAGGCTCCTTTCCATCCCAACCTAGTTCCTATGAGTAAAAGGTAAACTTCTAAACAGAGTATGTAAAAGACTATTTTATTCGTTTTATAAAGAGCATTTGTGGAAGTTTCAGCTGAAATGTGTGAATACTTTGAGAGAGTTTAATGCTTCCCAACTTCCTGAAGGTAGGACTTGAATCAGATTTTATCTGACTTGTTCCAAGTACCTAACCATGTCATAAAAAGTGTGCATGATTAGGCTGATCCTGTTTCTAGGGATTCTGCTTTGGCTATGGTCTTAAGATTAGTCTGCATATGTAATCAAAATTTATCAGATTATTTAAAGTCGGAAATGTTGAATCCCCCTTGGTAAGGAGGTTTAATTTGGACCTTCTGCTTTGCAGGTCCACAAACAATTGAATGAGAGGGGTAAGTTATTATGAGTTTCTGGGATTTTTCAAGTTCCATGGTTCTTTCTCTCTAAATCCTCTCTCTCTCTCTCTTCAAAACTCAAAGCAAGCAGACAGTGCTACCTGCAGACTGATACCTGTGAATATATGGCAGTATCGAGTAACGATCCAAAATAACAAGGATCTTTTGCAAAAAGGGTCAGTTGTCAGTTTTAGAATGGCTACCAGAAATCGAGTCAGCTTCCTTCCCTGTCCTGCCCTAGATGGTCAAAAGTAACCACCCCTTTCAGTCCATCTTGCTGTTTTAAAAATAGTAACTCTCCACTAAACCTTAACTTTTTAAACAGGTAAAACTCAAGTTACCTACTTTCATATCTAACTTCTCTAGTGCACACTGCAAACAGCCATTAACAAACTTTACAATAAGAGGAGAAAGCTATTACATGATAGAACAAAATCCATAAAAGGGAAGTCACCCCTGATCATTATTAGTAAAAAAATACGAGCACTCATAAAATCAACTAAGGCCAATTTTGAGAGAAAAATTGCCATGGATTCAAAGGACAATCATAAGGCCTTTTTCAGCTATGTTAGGAACCTGGGTGGAAACTCCCAGATATGCTCAGAATTAGTCCAAAATGATACAAAAATCACTGAACCCACAGACATTGCCAACATACTGGCAGACAGGTTCAGTGCAAACTTCACCCCTCTCCCCTAAAGGAGAGATAACTATCCCAGCCGAGTGTAGCCTCCCGGACATCTCAAAGGTGCAGGTGAAAGCTGCTCTCTCTAAAGCTAAAAACACAGCATCAATGGGACCGGATGGTGTCCCCGGCTGTGTGCTAGATGAGCTAAATGAGGAATTAACCCCGCACATAAGGCAGCTGTTTAATCTCAGCCTTACCACAGGATACGTGCCCAAGGAGTGGCGTACGGCAACTGTGGTCCCACTCCACAAAGGCGGCGCCTCTACGGACCCTGGTAATTACCGCCCCATAAGCTTAACAAGTCTAGTCTGCAAAGCTATGGAGAGGATCATAATGGAGCTCATAAACAAAGATATAGGGGACTTGCAGACATTGGACCCGACCCAGTTTGGCTTTGTCAAGGGAAGATCATGCCTTTTGAACTTGGTCGACTTCTTCAAACAGTCACCAAGGCCATTGATGAGGAAAGGCAGTCCATACAGCCTACCTTGACCTTGCAAAGGCTTTCGACACAATACCCCACTCGGGTATTGTAGAAAAACTTACCAGCTTAAATGTAAACCCATATGTCACAAGATGGGTTGCAAACTGGCTTAAGGACAGAACCCACAGGGTTAGAGTTGCTGGCGCTGTGTCAGACTCCAAGCTGGTCACAAGTGGTGTCCCACAGGGCTCGGTCCTTGGCCCCCTATTGTTTGGCATCTACTTCTCAGAAGTACAGGCCAGCATGGAAGGACTTTGGCTGACAAAGTTTGCAGACGACTGCAAACTGGGCGCCATAGTGGAAAGTGCATCGGACACGGATATCCTTCAGAAGGGACTCACGGAAACAGATAGCTGGTGCCAGAGCCATGGCCTGAAGTTAAACGCCAAAAAATGTATAGTCATACCCTTCGGGAAAAACAAGGTAACCCCAAGCTAACATATAGGTGGCAATCCACTAAGCACAGAAGAGGTTATCAGGGACCTGGGGACCCAGGTTGACAGTGGCCTTTCTTTTGACACTCACATTGCTAAAGTGGTTAGAAAGACCTTCTACATTGCCCACCTGATCATGAAGGGATTCACATCCAGATCTAGTGAGGTCATTGTTCCCCTGTACTCTTCACTTATCAGACCAATGATCGAGTACAATGCCCCATTCAGGATGTATCTCACCAGACATCTGCAGCAATTGGAGAGACCCCAAAGTTCCTCACCAAAAGGATAAAGGACTCCAAAATCTGTCATATGCTGCCAGATTGAAGAAACTCCAGCTCTATTCAGTCGCATACCGCCTGCTCAGAGGTGACATGTGCCTGACATACAAGGCCATGTCCAACCCGGAATTAATGGACATGCTCCACCTCAAAAATCCAAATCCACCAAAACCACTAGAGCAAGCGACTTAAACCTTAGCACGGATATAAATAGGACGTGCTGGAGGGATAGATTTATCACTCAGAGACTCCCTATGCTGTGGAATAAAATCCCGGTCCATGTGAGGCAGAGCACCTCGCTGACTCTGTTCAAGAGAAATCTAGACCTGTGGATGGGAGATTGTAGGTTTACCCCGGGAATCATCTCTGTGTCACTGCTGGACAGAGGCACAACAAACTAATGGGCACAGTATTTTTTCATATAAGGGGTGGCGTAAGCCACAAAAATTTGGGCTAGGCTTATAAATGCCTTAGGGCAGATAGCCTAGTATAAACCTATAAACCTATGAACCTATGAGTGCATTCTTTTCAATCTTACCTTTAAGCATCCCTGTTACTAGCACTTTCTCTAATACCTAAAAAGATCATCTCTACTTGACTCCAAGTAGACTTTTCTCTATCTGTTAAACCTAGCACTTGCTCCTACAGTACTTATTACCTTGATACGGCACTCTTATAGATAGCACCCCAAAAAGGTAAACCCCCATTTCTCGGTCACCCACGTCCCCCAGAATCTCTTTTAAAGTTTTTTTGTCTAGTCCTTCTAGCATGTCGAGGGATCAGTTGCTAGTGTCCTCTCCTACTCAGCTGGTGAACCTGGGAATATTGAGGCAATGTTACAATTGCCTCATGTACACAGACAACCCTCTCCTCCTCCCACAAAACACAAATACATGCGAGAGATGCAACTATACGGCCAAACTGGAGGCTGAGCTCTCTCAACATAGGACTGGCAAGACCAGTCAGGAGGAGAAGGTTACCACACACACTATAGACCCAGTCTCACATAGTACCATCACAACCTCAAATCATACACATAAACACACAAAGACATACTCGGGCTCTGATCAAAAATCTACCAAAACAGCAGAGGCCACCAAAGCAGACACCCAAACAACCACCACCTCAGAACACAACACCTGCAACACATAGACCTCACAGTCAGAGTGTCAAACAGTCACAGCCCTTAAGGCCAAACACAATGCCAGACACACTAGTCATTGGTGACTCCATAGTCAGACACACTGACACCCGCTCACCAGACTGAGTAAGGAGAAGGTCACAGTAAGCTGCCTGTCGGGCGCTAGAATCCGCCACATAATGCAAGCACTCAGGTCTCTCAACAGCAGGTACAAATCGACTCAGTCATTGTCCACGCTGGTGTAAACGACCTGAGATGTACCTCCTTGGACTACATGAAAAGAGACATTGAGGAGCTCTCTGATTATGTAGCCCAGGCAGGTATGACCCTGACCTTGAGCAGTATCCTACTTTCACCAAGAATGATGCCACAATACAGAGATAAGATGATCAGCTTTAACAATTGGCTTAAACTCTGGTGTCATTCAAAGGGGATCCAATGTCTGTCTGCCTGGGATGACATGCTGGACAAGCCACGCTGCTTCGCAAGGGACGGCTTGCACCTGTCACCACTGGGATTCCGGATATTGGCAAAGGCTCTTGCCACCCCCATAGTGCCTTTTTAGGCAAGGCTCAAATTCTAAACCTACCACCCTAGAACACAAAAAGGGAAAAAACTAAGGGTAATGCTGCTCAATGCCAGAAGTCTAAATCTCAAAATGCACGCACTCGAGGCCCTTCTCAGTATGGAGAACATCGATGTCTGTGCAGTGACAGAAACCTGGTTCAAGGCTCCTGAGAGCACCCCAGCACTATCAGGTTTTACCTCTTATCATGCGTTCCAGCCCCAAAATCCGGACAATACCAAGAAAGGAGGGGGGGGTATCCATATTCATCAAGGACACCCACACCTCAAGACTGGTGGCAACGCACGATGCATCGGAGACCATCCAGGTGCAATTAACCATAGGCAAGACTGCTCTGCAAATTGTAGCATGTTACAGGCCACCCTCACAAACTCAGGAACCTCACATGGCCTTCCTGAAAACACTAGAGGGGATAAATGTATCACCAAACACCATCATACTAGGTGACATCAATTACCCTAATATAGACTGGGAACACTACTCAAGCCCAAACACCCTAGCCCAAAAGTTCCTGGAATTCATAAACTCAAATGCCATGGAACAACTAGTCACCATCCCCACAAGAGGAGAAAACATACTTGATCTCATCATCACGAACATGGGAGCACAATGTTCAACACCGGAAGTATACCCCTCACTGGTGAGATCAGATCACAAACTAATCTCGCTGGAGGTCCTCATCCCACCCCACCTGAGATAAACAAGACCACAGTAAAGAACTTCTCGAAAGCCGACTTCACACTTCTAAAGACTAGTGTGGTCTCCTTTAAGCCCCCTGAGCCCGCGGAAAACAGTACTCAAGCCACTGAATCACTTACAAATGCCTTCTACCAGCACCTGCAGGACTGCATGGATAAGGCAATCCCAAGCAAAACAAAGACTCTTTGTACCAAAGGCAAGCGTCCAGTCTGGTGGACCCCAGCCATAAACAAACTCTACAACAAAAGGAGGAAGCTACTACAAGATAGAGCAAAATCCTTAAAAGGTAAGACACCCTTGATCACTATAAGTAAAAACTAAGAGCTCTCATAAAATCATGCAAAGCAAATTTTGAGAGAAAATAGCTAAAGACTCAAAAGACAATCATAAGGCCTTCTTTAGCTATGTTAGAAACCTGGGAGGAAACTCCCAGATATGCTCAGAACTAGTTCAAAATGATGTGAAGATTACTGATCCTACAGACATTGCCAACATACTGGCTGACAGGTTCAGTGCAAATTTCTCCCCTCCCCAAAAGGAGAGATATCTATACCAGCGATTGCAGCCCCCAAACATCTCCAACGCCCAAGTGAGAACTGCTCTCTCCAAAGCAAAAACACAGCATCCATGGGACCTGATGGTGTCCCCGGCTGTGTGCTCCACGAACTCAACGAGGAATTAAACCCACAGCTAGGACAGCTGTTTAATCATAGTCTTACCTCTGGATACGTCCAGGAGTGGCGCACTGCAACTGTGGTCCCACTTCACAAAGGCGGTGCCTCCACCGACCCTGGAAATTACCGCCCATTAGCTTGACAAGCCTTATCTGCAAAGCCATGGAGAGGATCATAATGGACCTCATAAATAAAGACATAGGAATTTGCAGACTTTGGATCCATCCCAGTTTGGCTTTGTCAAAGGCAGATCATGCCTTCTAAACTTGGTTGACTTTTTCAAACAGTCACCAAAGCCATTGATGAGGAAAGGCAGTCCATACAGCCTACCTCGATCTGGCGAAGGCCTTCGATACAATACCCCACTCGGGTATCATTGAAAAACTCATCAGCTTAAATGTTAACCCATATATCACAAGATGGGTTACAAACTGGCTGAGTGACAGAACCCACAGGGTCAGAGTTGCTGGCGCCATGTCAGACTCAAAGCCTGTCACAAGTGGTGTACCACAGGGCTCAGTCCTGGGCCCATTCTTGTTTGGCATCTACTTTTCCGAAGTACAAGCAAACACAGGAGGGTTATGGCTGACAAAGCTTGCAGATGACTGCAAACTGGGCGCCATAGTAGAAAACACATCTGACACAGATATCCTTCAGAAGGGTCTCACAGAAACGGATAACTGGTGCCAGAGCCATGGCCTAAAGTTAAATGCCAAAAAATGCATAGTCATACCCTTCGGGAAAAACAAGGTTACCCCTAGCTACCAAATAGGTGGCAATCCACTGAGCACAGAAGAAGTTATCAGGGACCTGGGGACCCAGGTTGATAGTAGTCTGTCATTCAACACCCATGTAGCTAAAGTAGTTAGGAAGACCTTCTACATTGCCCACCTTATCATGAAGGGATTCTCATCTAGATCAAGGGAGGTCATAGTCTCCCTATACTCATCACTCATCAGACCAATGATTGAGTACAATGCCCCATTCGGAATGTATCTGACCCGACACTTGCAGCAGCTGGAGAGGCCACAAAAGTTCCTCACCAAAAGGATAAAGGGTCTCAAACATCTGTCCTATGCTGCCCGACTGAAAGAACTCCAGCTCTATTCAGTCGCCACCGCTTGCTCAGAGGTGACCTTTGCCTAACATACAAGGCCATGTCAAACCCAGATTTGATGAATATGCTTCACCTCACAAAATCTAGATCCCCCAGAGCCACAAGGGCGGAGGACTTAACCCTCGTCACGGCTATTAATAGGACGTGGTGGAGGGATAGTTTCATCACCCAAAGACTCCCTATGCTGTGGAATAAAATCCCGGTATATGTGAGGCAGAGCACCTCGCTGGCCTTGTTCAAGAGAAATCTTGACCAATGGATGGGAGATCGCAGATATACCCCAGGGATTACCTCAGTGTCACTGCTTGACAGAGGCACAGCAAAATAATGGGTATAGTTCCCCATACTAAAGGGGTGGCGTAAGCCACAAAACTATGGGCTAGGCTTGTAAATGCCCTCGGGCAGATAGCCTAGTATGAACCTATGAACCTATGAACCTATGAACCTAGCATCTCCTTTCGCAGTATATGGTCCTCACTATTCCTTTGTTCAACAGATTGTGTCAGACAAATGGATTTTGAAGGTGATCCAGGAGGGTCACAGTTGGCAGTGGATAGAAAATCCCCCTCCTTTCAGGAGGATCCCTCCTCACCCTCCTAATCAAAGTTTTTTCCCACGTGCTCCAATTCATAGAGCATGTTCCTGCAAAACAAACATGCAAAGTATTTTCTCCAGAATGTTTCTGATTCCAAAGAAGAAGCACTTAGAACTGTCTTTTTCTCAATCTTTTTGTAAAAGTCCCAAAATTCAAGATGTTGACCCTTCAAATAGTGTTAGCTCTTGTTCCTTACTAGAGTATCCTGGTAACCTTTGACCTCAAAGATGCTTACAGTCAGATTCCAATAGCAACCCAGGTCAAGAAATTTCTATGATTTTGTGTGCCTGTGTCACATTATCAATTCTGTGTGTTACTCTTTGGGCTCTTTTTTGCACCAAGAGTGTTTATAAACTGTCTAGCCCCAGTGGTGGCCTATTGAAGGTTGCAGTGTATCCACATCTGTTTCTTACTTAGACAACTTGCTTATCTGTGCAGTTTTTTTCCAGATGTCAGAAGTCATTAACAAACGTTTCTTCTCTCCTAAACTGTTTAGGATTCCAGATAAATGTGCAAAAATTGTTTCTCATTCTGTCAGACAAGATTGTGTTTCTAGGCTGCCTAATAGACACTGTGATGCAAAAGTGTTTTGTTTCTCACAAGAAGGCAGATTTGTATCTGAAAATCTTCCTGAACTTTTTTGTCAGTCTCAAGCTACTACCAGAGAACTTCTCACAGTATGTGGCCTCATAGCATCTACGATTATCATGATACCTTTTGCCAGCCTACATATTAGAAAGAGTCAGTGGTATCCCAAGTACATGTGGACCCAACATTCTCATAGATTCATAGGTTCATAGGTGTTTACTAGGCTAATGGCCACAAGGGCCTTTTTAAGTCTAGCAATTCATCCCAAATCTCTGACAAGTTCTGCTACTCTTGATACATGTGAGCATGGGCCTGGAAAATGAACCATTTGCAGGTTATCTGTGTCCATTAGAGACATAGATGTCAAACCAGGGATGAATTTCCAGTTTCCCATCCAGTTGTCCAAGTTGCACTTGAATTGGCTTAGGGAAACACTCTGCTTTACATGGATGGGGAGCCTGTTCCATAGATGTGTAGTCTCAGGGATACATAACTATCTCCCCAGTAGGTCCTACTGATATCACAGGCAAGGTTTAAGTCTTTAGAACAGGTAATTATGGTGCTGTTTAGTTTGTGGATATGCAAGAGGTCCATCAGAGTGGGGTCTGACAATGCCATGTATGCCAGGCATAGATCTCCCCTCAAAAGCCTGTAGGAGTCAGACTATAGGAATATAGCCTTGAGGCAGTTTTCATAGGGCATATTACTTATGCTCTGTATTCTTTCACTGAGGAACCTATGTGGACATTCCAATTGTTGGATATGCCTGTTTAGGTACATACCAAAGGGGGCATAGTACTCAATGACATGTCTGATGAATGCCAGATACAGTGGAACATTGACTTCCTTGGACTTAGATGCCAGACCTTTGTTTATAAGTTGCGCAACATAGAATAATTTCCTCACCACTGTGGATGATCAAAGGCTAGATAACTATCTATGTGTGTCCCTAAGTCCCTGACTACTGGGTTAACTCTAAGGGGTGTATTGTCAGTATGATAGTTACCAGGGATGGATGACTTCCCAAAGGATACTGTTATGCATTTCTTGGCATTTAGTTTTAGTCCATGGCTCTGACTCCAGTTGTTTGTCTATGTAAGTCCCTCCTGTAGAACATTTGTGTTAGTGTGAGATTCAGTGACAGCTCCTAATTTGCAATCATCTGCAAATTTAGTCAGCCAGAGACCACTGACACTGGCCTTGACTTCTGAGAAGTAAACGCCAAAAAGGAATAGTCCACGGACTGATCCCTGAGGGACTCCATTTGTGACTGGCCTCTTTGTAGAGGTGGACTCCCCAGTTCTAACTTCCTGGGTCCTGTCTGTGAGCCAGTTGGCTCTCCACCAGGTGACATACAGGTTTGTACCTAACCTCTTGAGTTTGTCAACAATGCATTGGTCAGGTCAAGGTAGGCAGTGTGAACAATTTTGCCCTCATCCATTGCTTTGTTGACCTTCTCTAAGATGTCCACCAGGTTGAGTAGGCATGATCTGCCCTTAATGAATCCAAACTGGCCTGGGTCCAGTGTCTGAAGGTTTACTATATCTCTGTTGATCATCTCCATGATAATCCTCTCCATGGCTTTATATATAAGACTAGTGGGACTTATCGATCTGTAGTTTCCAGGGTCTGTAGATGGCCCACCTTTGTGCAGAGGGGTGACTGTTGCCTTTCTCCATTCAAGAGGCATGAAGCCTGTTTGTAGGCTACAGTTAAATAGTAATTCCAGAGGCCCTGATAGGTCTTTCTTCATGTTATTTAGTAGGCATCCTGGTATATTGTCTGGGCCCATTGATGTAGTGTCCTAGGTCTTAGAGAGAGCATTAAGGATCTGTTCCCTAGTGATAGTAGGGGGGAGTTATATTTGATGATATTTCCTGAGGGAAGGTTGAGGGGGAGAGAGGAGTAAAGTTGGAGCTGAATTTATCAGCCAAGAGGTTTGCTATATCTTGTGGCTCAGTGTAGGTCGCTCCATTTACAATGAGCTCTGCAATTGTGTATTGCCGTTGAGGTTGCTGACATAGCTAAAGAATGCTTTGTGGCTGTCCTTGGCCTGGGAGGCCAACCTTGCATCAAATTTGGCTTTGGTAGACTTTATTTGTTCTCTGAGTTGTTTGTTTAGTTTGATGAGAATCCTTTAATCCTGCTGGGTGTTGCACCTCCTAAGTTTTGCCATGATTTTCTTCCTCCTGTTATTCATACGATTGAATTTATGATTCTACCAGGGTGGCTTGTTTTTTGAGTTAGTTCTGTACTTCTTCCTGGTGGTACAGCTACCTCTATGCAGCTATTAACATGCTTGTACAGGGTTTCTGTGAACAGTTCTGCATAGGCAGAAGTGTTCTCGGGGTTTATGGGGGCTTGCAATTTTGACAGGTTCTCACTTAATAGCAGGGGGTTAGCCTTAGAATAGTTCCGGAATATTCCAGATTTAGCTTGGGTCCAGGTTTTATTTTTATTTCAAAGGAGACCATTTTGTGGTCTGACCTTGCCAGAGATGGCATTACAGCTGGGGATGTGCAGCAGTCTCCCATATTAGTGAGGACCAAATCCAGTATTGTTTCACCCCTGGTTGGTGTATTGACTGTCTTGTCCAGGGAGTTTGTGTTTAAAAAAATCCAAGAATCTCTGTGCATGTACATTTGGTGTCATATAGGATTCCCTGTTAATAGTGGGTTAATTAAAGTCACCCATGAATATTTCCAGTCTTGGGCTTTATAAATTCAGAAATGCACTGGCGTAGAGATCAGATGTCTGAGAGTCCACCTTCCCTTTCTTCTTCACCCACCCCAACATACCCTGTATTGACTGATTTCTCAGATGTTGCTTGAGGTGCAGTGTCAAAGGTGGTAAAAGTATAAGAACTGTGGGGCAGTTCAGACAGATCAAAGCACATAAATATCAAAGAAATGTTAGGACATGATTCAGGCCATAAAGTCTATGCATCATCTATGGGACCCAGGTCTTCTACAGATCATTACAGACAACACCACAATGAAATGGTACATAAACAAAAGGTGGGGTTGGGGTACCAGGTCATACCCTCTATGCCAACTTGAAATGACAGCTTGGGAGTTAACTATCCAGGCATCTTATATACTGTCCGAGCAAAATACAGTGACAGACAAGCTAAGTAGGTCATGGGTAGGCCCTCACTTATGGAAACTCAGCAAAAATGTCTTCTAGGAAGTGATCCAAGTGTGGGGAACACCCCAGGTAGATCTGTTTGTCTGCTTTCAAAACAGACAGTTAAGCAAACTCTGTTCCATGACTGCTTGCAGGCAGGCCTGAAGAACAGTCTGGAATGTTCCTGTATGCATTTCCATCCTTTCCATTGATTTCTAGGTATTTCTGAAGATTCAGAAAGACTCTCCAAAAATCATTGCATTGACTCCCTTCTGGCCAAGGCAAAATTGGTTATCCCTTCTTATGGAGTTGGCCAGAGGCAATTACCACAAGCTTCCTTACAGACTGGACTCGGACAAGACAAGGAAAGTTTGATACACCTGACCTCAAACAACTTCAGCTAATTGCCTAGATCATTCAATTTTTATACCTTTTAGGTGCATGTTTCATGAGAACATGCAACAGGTACCGAAGAATACAAGACAACCTGTTACTAGAAAATCCTATATTGGCAAGTGGAAGAGATTTTCCAGTTGGTGCCTAGCTAATAACCTGGGGCCTATCAGAGATTTTATCATTGTCTGTATTACTGTCCTCTGACCTCAGATATTCCTTTATAAAGGTTCTCTCCCTCTTTCTTCACAGTTTGTAATGAAACAGTTTCTGAAAGGAGTTTTACACCTAAGATCTCCTCGTAAACTGCTTCCTCCTCCTTGAGATCTCAGTTTTGTGCTGGAGAAATTGACTGTGTTACCTTCTGAATCTGCCTGCCTGACTGATTAGAGGTTCATCACTTATAAAACTGATCATCTGATATTGTTAATCCTCATTCATTCCTTACATGTGGGTAGTCAGTTCCGACCTCAGAACCGAGCCGGACATCTTCCAAGCTCACGCCAGCTACAAACTCTTGAGCTAAACTCTTACCCAGAATTCCCCTCTCTCTGTTACCTCAGATTTCGTTTGCCGCATTGCCATTTGGTCGTGTCAAGCTACTTCTCTTGAGCTAAGTACAATATTTTTCTTCATACCTAAGTTCTAAGACAGCTTTTTTCACAAAAAAAGTTATTAGATAGTTATCTCTTACCGTATCGCATTTAGCGACAACCTTTTTCAAATTCTTTTCAACTCTTCTTCTCTTCTTACTGCGAGGTAATCCCTTTTTTACCATCATTGGTAAACCCCTTTCATTTTTACCTTCGGGTACTTTTTGTGCCATTGCTGGCATTTTTGTGGTTTCTCCTTCTTTCCTTCTAACCATGGCAGATAAAAAGGTAGTTCAGGGTTTAAAAGATGTTTGGATTGTGGCCATAAATTACCTACTTCTGATGCACATTCCGTATGTGTCTACTGCTTGGGTGTGCCTCACTTAACAGTTGACCTGCCTTGCGGGATTTGAAAGAACTTCTCTAACAGGACGTTAATTGAAAGAAAAAATAAATTACTATTGAAGGGGCTACTTAAATCTCCCTTTTCAGAGGCTATTTCTGGGTTGGAGGCTTCAACCCCTCCAAGATCGCATAAGAAAAAGAGTGAAAAACCTCAGCTTTGGCCAGCTAAGAACTTGCTGTATTCAACTGGACGTATAAGAGAATTTAAGTACCTTTATCTGCACTTTTTTTTTCAAAAAAATACAGTATTTAAATTGATTTTAACTGTGTTGCAGGAATATTAACTGAACTGGAAGATTTGACTCTGCTCTTCAGTTAGTCCCACCCACCTTCCCTGTTTTTGTTTTGGTGTTAATCTTAGTGGCCTTGAAACTGCCCACCCCTCTTGTAAATCTGTGTTTGGATACTCCTTCTGGGCCCATCTCATTTGCTCACTCAACTGAGTGCAGTGAGATCATATTCTGATTTCAGGCACTCCTACTGTGTACAAAGAGAGCATCTGGGAAACAGAAAAAAAAATTAAGCTTGTTTCCTGCCTTTCCTGTTAAGTGGTATAGACTATTTGTAGGCTTCTGAGCCCCCAAGCCCTTCTGTGTTGGAGGGAAGCCTTCTAGCTTAGTTTATTTTTTCTTATAACTAGCCAGTTTTCTAGTTTCAGCACTCAAGTCTGTTTCTTTGATCTCAGCACTTGCTCAGAAAAAAAAAAAAAAAATTCATCTGCTTTTACTGTAATTGTGTTTCTACCTACTTTATTTTACTTTTGCATCATCTTAAAAGTACTCAATTGTATTTATTACTGCTTGGTGTAACTCATTCTAAGCCTTTTGGTTTAAACACTTGGGCTTCGAACCAGTTGTTTTGCACTGAGAGGGTTTGTGGTCTGCACTGTAGTGGCAGATCAGGTAGCTTACATCCTCCTAGGTTGGGAACTGCTGATTGAGGGCTCAGTGTCTGTTATTCTAAAAGTGTATTAATTCTGGTTTAAGCACTTGGGCTTTCAGACCAGTTATTCTACATTAAGAGGATTTGTGGTCTGCACTCTTGTGGGAGGAGAGGCTGGACTCTGCCCTTCTGAGCTGGGAATTTCTGGTTAAAGGCTTATAGTGCATGCATATCTGAACTGCTTCTTACTGAAGTTGGTGCGCCTTGTTTGCTGTGGCATAGACTGGATTCGGGCCTGCTGGATCTAGCTTTGTTTGTGTAACTTGAGCACTAATTCAGGCATTCTCTAAAGTATTCAGTTGTATTTATTACTGCTTGGTAGTAACTTGATTAAAGTGTAGCTATCATTCTAAGTCTTTTGGATTAAGCACTTGGGCTTCAGACCAGTTGTTTTACATTAGGAAGGTTTGTGGCATGCACTGTGGTGGCAGGACAGGTAGCTTTCATCCTTCTAAGTTGGGAACTGCTGATTGAGAGCCCAGTGTCTGTTATTCTAAAAGTGTATTATTTCTGGTTTAAGCACTTGGGCTTCAGGCCAGTTATTTTACATTAAGAAGGTTCATGGTCTGCACTCTTGTGGGAGAAGAGGCTGGACTCTGCCCTTCTGAGCTGGGAATTTCTGGTTAAAGGTTTATAGTGCCTGAATATTTGAACTGTATCTTACTGAAATTGGTACACCTTGTTTGGTGTAGCATAGACTAGATCCAGGCCTGCTGAATCTAGCTTTGTTTATATGCTTGTTATTTCCCTGGAACGCTAATTCCACCTAATATGCGGCTTCTCAGCGCTTCTGTGGATCACTAGTGATATCTGCATTGCTTGCTGTACTTATTTCCTTGTTTCACTTGAAAGAAAGTTACTGTTTGTCATTTTTGCATTTAAGTTACCTGTAACACATTGCACTAAAGTTACCTGGCACTTGCTCACTAAAGCAATTATATAAGTCAGCACTAAAAATTAAAAGCACTATACCCTCACTCCCCACTGGCTCTTGTTTTCAATTATTAAGGAATTCCCAATATTATTCTAGCATGTCCAAAGGTCAGTTGTCAATCTCCTCTCTGGTCCAGCTGGTGAATCTGGGAATCTTGAGGCAATGTTACAACTGCCTCATGTACACAGACAACCCTCTCCTCCTCCCAACAAATTCCAACACATGTAAGAGATGCAACCATATAGCCAAACTGGAGGCGAAGCTCTCTCAACTCAGTACTGGCATAACCAGTCAGGAGGAGAAGGAAACCACACTCACTACAATTCCAGTCTCACATAGACCTACCACGACAGCAAACCAAACACATAATCACACAAAACATACTCGGAGGCTCTAAATAAAGATCTGCCTAAGCAGCAGAGACCTCCAAAGCAGACACCCAAGCAACCGCTACCCCAAAACAAAACACGTGCAACACATATCTCACAAAGCCAGTGTGCTGAACAGTCACAGCCCTTAAGACTAAACAACACACCTGATACACTTGTAATAGGTGACTCTATCGTCAGGCCCACTGACGTCCTGCTCACCAGGCTGAACAAGGAGAGGGTCACGGTGAGCAGCCTGTCGGGCGCTAGGATCCGCCACATAACACAAGCACTCAGGTCACACCAAGGCAAGTACAAATATGACTCAGTCATTGTCCATGCTGGTGTGAATGACCTGAGACATACCTCCCTGGACTACATGAAAAGAGACATAGAAGAGCTCTCTGAGCATGTAGCCCAGGTTGGTATGACCCTGACCTTGAGTAGCATCTTACCCTCACCAAGAATGATGCCACAATATGAAGACAAGATGATCAATTTCAACAATTGGCTTAAATACTGGTGTCATTCAAAGGGGATCCAATGCCTGTCAGCTTGGGATGATATGCTCGACAAGCCACTATGCTTCGCTAGGGACGGCTTGCACCTGTCACCCCTGGGTTTTTGGATATTTTGGGATATTGGCAAAGGCTCTTGCTACCCCCATAGTGCCTTTTTTAGGCAAGGCTCAAAAGACAAACCCACCTCCATAGGTATCACAAGGGATAAGAAACTAAGAGTAATGCTACTCAATGCCAGAAGTCTAAACCTCAAGATGCACACACTCGAAACTCTACTTAGCATGGAGAACATCGATATCTGTGCAGTAACAGAAACCTGGTTCAGGGCTCCCGAGAGCACCCCAGCACTACCAGGTTATACCTCATACCATGCTTTTTGGCTCCAAAACTTGGACCGAACCACAAAAGGAGGGGGAGTATCGATATTCATCAAAGATACCCACACCTCCAGGTTGGTGGCAAAGCACGAAGCATCAGAGACTATCCATGTGCAACTAACAGTGGGTAAAACTGCCTTCCAGTTTATAACCTGCTACAGACCACCCTCCCAAACCCAGGAACCTCACTCAGCCTTCCTGAGAACACTGGAAATTATGAAGGTCTCTCCAAACACCATTATATTGGGCGACTTCAACTACCCAAACATAGACTGGGAGCATTACTCTAGCTCCAACACCCTAGCCCAAAGGTTCCTAGAATTTATAAACTCAAATTCTATGGAACAACTTGTTACCACTCCCACAAGAGGGGAAAACATACTGGACCTGATCATCACCAACATGGGGACTCTATGCTCCAGACCAGAAGTGTATCCCTCACTGGTAAGATCAGACCATAAACTAATCTCACTGGATATTCACATCCCGACCCTACCCCCTGCCCAGAAAACCACAGTGAAAAACTTCTCTAAAGCAAATTTCACACTCCACAAAACCGAGGTAGAATCCTTCAAAGCCCCCGGGCCTGTGGAAAATACGGCCCAGACCGCAGAATCCTTTATAAATGCATTCTATGAACACCTTCAGGAATGCATGGATCATGCGATCCCAAATAAAACCAAGACCAAATCCTCCAAAGGCAGATGTCCTGTCTGGTGGACCCCAGCCGTAAACAAACTATACAATAGAAGGAGGAAGCTACTAAATGATAGAGCAAAATCCCAAAAAGGGAAGGCATCACTGATCAGTATTAGCAAAAAACTACGGGCACTCATAAAATTGTCTAAAGCCAGCTTCGAGAGAAAAATTGCACAGGACACTAAGGATAATCACAAGGCTTTCTTTAGTTATGTTAGGAACCTGGGTGGTAATTCCCAGATATGATCAGAATTAGTCCAAAATGACAAAAAATACACTGGACCCACAGACATTGCCAACATCCTAGCTGACAGGTTCAGCGCAAACTTCTTCCCCCCCTCCCCACCAAAAGGGCAAATATCTATCCCAGCAGAGTGCTGCCCCCCTGACATCTCAGATGCTCAGGTAAGAGCCGTCCTCTCCAAAGCAAAAAACACAGCATCAATGGGACCAGACGGTGTCCCGGGCTGCGTCCTACATGAACTCCAAGAAGAGCTAAACTCAAACATAAAACTACTGTTCAATCTCAGCCTTACTATAGTATATGTGCCCAAAGAGTGGCGTATAGCGACAGTGGTCCCTCTCCATAAAGGTTGTGCCTCAACGGATCCTGGAAACTATCGCCCCATGAGCCTGACTAGCTTGGTCTGCAAAGCTATGGAAAGGATCATCATGGACCTCATAAATAAAGATATTGGGGACCTACAGACACTGGATCCTACCCAGTTCGGCTTTGTTAAGGGCAGATCCTGCCTCTTAAACCTGGCTGATTTCTTTGAAACAGTCACCAAGGCCATTGACGAGGGGAAGGTGGTCCACACAGCCTACCTGGACCTCGCAAAAGCCTTCGATACAATACCCCACTTGGGCATTATAGATAAGCTCACCAGCTTAAATATAAACTCCTATGTCACTAGATGGATTGCAAACTGGCTCAAGGACAGAACCCACATGGTTAGAATTGCTGGAGCCATGTCAGACTCCAAACCAGTTACAAGTGGTGTCCCACAAGGCTCAGTCTTGGGACCTCTCATTTTCGGTATATATTTCTTGGAGGTATAGGCCAACACGGAAGGACTGCGGCTGACCAAATTCGCAGATGACTGCAAACTGGGCGCCATAATTGACTCTCCAGCCAACACAAGCATCCTCCAAAAGGGCCTCATAGAAACAGACAACTGGTGCCAGAGCCATGGCCTCAAGCTAAATGCCAAAAAGTGTATAGTCATCCCCTTTGGCAAAAACAAAGTGCCCACAAATTACCACATAGGTGGTAATCCATTAAGTACAGAAGAAGTAATTAGGGATCTGGGGACCCAAGTTGATAGCAATCTCTCATTTGATAACCACGTGGCCAAAGTGATTAGAAAAACATTTCATTTAGCCCACCTAATCATGAAGGGATTCACATCTAGATCAGGGGAGGTCATCGTGCCTCTTTACTCATCCCTCATCAGGCCCATAATTGAGTACAATGCCCCTTTTGGGATGTACCTTACCAGACACCTGCAGCAACTGGAAAGACCCCAAAAGTACCTCACCAAGAGGATCAAAGGGCTCAAACGGATTTCATATGCTGCCTGGTTAAAGAAACTCCAGCTCTACTCAGTGGCATACCGCCTGTTCAGAGGCGATCTGTGCCTGACGTATAAAGCCATGTCCAACCCGGAATTAATGGACATGCTGCACCTCAGAAAATCCAAATCCCATCGAGCTACGAGCTCGAGAGACTTGAACCTCAGCACTGAAATAAATAGGACATGCTGGAGGGACATATTCATAAACCAGAGGCTCCCTTCACTCTGGAATAAAATCCCAGTCCAGGTTAGGCAGAGTCCCTCATTGACTCTCTTCAAGAGGAATCTTGATGAGTGGATGGGAGATCGTAGGTTTACCCCGGGTATCACTTCTGTGTCACTGTTAGACAGAGGCACAGTATACTAACCTCGAAAAAGGGCATAGCAAAATAAATTTAAAATGTGTGGCGAAAGCCAAACACATTCTGGCTTGGCTTATAAATGCCCTAGGGCAGATAGCCTAGTATAAACCTATGAACCTATGAACAAAAAAAGGCCAAGTTTCTTCCTTCGTCCCCAGCTGGGGACTCTCAGGAACTGAGACCTAAGAAAGCTAAGCTTTCCAGTTCAGATTTGACTTCTTTGGCTCCAGTGCTTTTGGTGCCTAAACCTTCAGCACCAAGGCCATCAGCACCATCTGCGACTTTGGAACCAACTAGTGTGCCCCATACCACATCTGTACCGAGGAGCTCCTCGGTACAGACTCCCTTGCCGGCACAGACTGTTCAGTCGATGCAGACTGTTATGACGTCGATGGATGTTTCGACACCCATTCCTTTTTCAGCTCCGACAACTTACCCGGCACCAACTACCCTCTCGGTACCAACCAGTTTTCATCACCAATGTTTTCAGCTCAGGCCTTAGCGCCGACAACCACTGCGGTACCGACCTCATCGTCGGTGCAGACCATGCCTTTGGCACCGATAATTTCCTCAGTGCAGACACCAGTAGTTTGGACCATTACACCTCCACTGTTTTCAGTGCAGACCTCCCCTGTGGTGGGCACCGAGCTTGCTCCGTCCTTGGATAGACCTGACTTTCCCTCAGCCATGTCCGTGAAATCCACTAGAAGCCTCTCTGAACACAATGTGTTTCATCTTGTGGATCAGTTTCTTTTGGCCAGAGTTATCCCGCCCCGCCATCCTTCCTTGGGAGGTGATCACCCTTTACCAAAGACCCCTACTTATTCTCCTCCTTCACTGCCTTTGAAGCTCCTTGATATAGCACAGTCTTCCCTCACTATGGTTCCCTTTGTGGACCTCACTAAGAAGCCGCAGTTGCCTTTGTGGCAGAAAAGTCTTGCCACAGCCCAGGATTTCAGTTGTGGCATATGTTCTTTGGCATTTCACAGCCATCCAGGAACTGTGGGTCAGCAGGTTGAGCCTCTTGGGTGATGGGTGACCTCTGCCATGGGTCCCCACCCCTCTTCAGGTGGACCGGCCTTCCAGTTAATGGAGAAGGCTCTTGCATCAGTTGGCGATCTTGTGTTATCACTCTCCTCACCCTCCTCAAGACCGCAGTGTACACAAGCCGCTCCTAGTGTACACCAGCCACAAGGGCCTCAGGGCATACTCCCACAGGAGACCCCTTTTGCGCTGTCTTCCCCAGCTTCTCCCTCAAAAGAGCTTGTGCAAGAAAAAGCACATGGACTCCACAGAGGAGTCCCTTACTGAAGACACAGACTTTGATGATGGGGAAGGGTCCCCTTGATCACCCTCTGAGGTATCCTTTGGTGATATCCCTGAAATCCTTAAACACAGAGGTGATTGGCAGCCCTCTAACCTGACCTCTGAAGAGTCTGTGTTCTTTCAGGCCTTTCATGCCCGGCCCCCTACCTCCTGGGTTACTCCACCTGCCGACGAACTTGTCCAGCTCATTGTGCAGTGTGCGTGGAAGGCTCCTAACACCATTGAGGACATTCCCCGAAGGCCAGATAAAATTTTGTTCTCTCCTGCTAGTGATCCCCATTGGTCCAAAGGTCTTCCTATAGATGCCTTGGTGGTGGCGGACACAACTAAAAAGGACCTGGTGGAAGAAGAAAGCCAAACTGTCCATGCGCCCAACAAAGAGTCCTGGGCTCTGGACAGAATAGGGACGCATACTTTTGCATCAGCGACCTTTGCAGTCAGGTCTCTGAACTATATGGTACATTTTACCAGGCTTCAAAGAGACTTAATTTCTGAGCTCTCTGAAACTTTGGCTGGAGCTGTGTCTGATGAGGTCCATGACAAAGCGGCCTCTCAGCTAGCCACCATTGAATCGATATCTAACTCCTCCATGCACCTGATATCTCACGCATCAGAAGGAGCAGCTAGAGTGGTGGGTTCAGGCATTGCTCTGAGACACCATGCCTGGATGCACTTGTGTAAATTCGTGGAACCCTTCAAGGCTTCCTTTCTCAGTGCTCCCATTTAAGCCTCTTCGTTGTTCGGACCCAAAGTTAAAAGCACACTGGCCAGATGTGAACAGGACAGTAAGACCCTTTCTGCTGTGGGTGTCCATTATTCTTCCCCTCAACAGGCTTTCTCCAGAAACCAGAAGAGTGGGAAGATATGGCACAAAAAGTTTCAAGGTTCTTTCCGTGACACACAGGCCGAGTTGTCCCCTAGAGGCAGAGGGGGAAACTCTCAGGGAAGATGCCCCTTTTGGGGCAGAAGGTATCCGCGTAACCAGGGTTCCAGGGATTCTTTCCATGGCCAGTCCTACCAGCACTCCTGAAGAGTGGCCCAACTGCTTTCCTCTGGAAGTGGTTGGGGGTCATTTCTCTTTGTACCCTTCTGCCTGGCTAACCATTGCCACTGATTCTTGGGTACAAAGGATAATAACCAGAGGTTATCATATCCCCTTCGACCTTTGTCCCGCTCCCCTAACAAGCTTACTCGAAGTTCCACCCAGTCAAAGGGAAGAAGAAGCATTAGAGATTTCAAAGCTGCTAAGAAAAAGAGTCATCCAAATAGTCCATCCAGACCAGATAGGATCTGGATTCTACTCAAGACAGGGACTGGAGACCAATTTTGGATGTCAGTGTATTGAACAAGTTTGTAAAGGTACAGAAATTCTGGATGGTCACAATACAGTCTATCCTTCCACATTTGGAAAAAGATGTTTGGATGTGCTCGATAGATCTTCAAGATGCGTACTACCCCATAAAAGTGGACAGACCATCAAGAAGATTCCTTTGCTTCTGTGCGGGAGCCAGTCATTACCAGTTCAGAGTACTGCCCTTTGGACTCTGTACAGCCCCCAGAGGGTTTACAAAGTGCATGGCCATCATCACAGCTCACTTGCGACTACAAGGATTCCAGATGTTTCCATACCTAGACGACTGGCTCATCTCCACCCCCACCAGACATCTATTGGAAGAAGCCCTGGCATACTCTCTTCTCACTGCAGAAAGACTAGGCATAACCATAAACTGGCTAACATCCAATCTCACCCCATCTCAGTCCACAGAATTCATAGAGGTCATCTTGAACACAAAGAATTGCAAGGATAAAGCAGCAACTGATTCCAATCCTTTCAAGGGAGAAATCCACAGCTCATTCTGTTCTCCAGTTGTTGGATTCCATTGCAGCCTCCATTACTGTTGTCCCCCTAGCCAGGTTTAACATGAGGCTTCTACAATGGCTACTGCTCACCCAATGATATCCCTTTCAGTACCCTCTTTCAGCCAAGATTCAGGTAACTCACAGGTGCAAGCAGGATTTAAATTGGTGGATGGTGTACAATCCGTCACAATAGTCTCGCCCCTTCTTCCCCCAACATTCCAAGGCTACAGTGACCACGGATGCCTCCACGATGGGGTGGGTGGTGCTATTTCAGGGACAGACAGTCCAAGGTACTTAGTCCGAAATGGAGGCCCATCTGCACATAAATGTTCTAGAGCTGAGGGTGGTGCTTCTGGCATTGCAAGCATTCCATCCCCTGCTGCCGTCTGGGACTATTGCAATACAATCAGACAACATGGCAGTGTTCTGGTACATCAACAAACAAGGTGGAACCAAATCTTACCCATTCTGTTGAGAAGCCATGAGGATATGGCAATGGGTGATGGCTACCAACCTCTTTCTTCTAGCAATGCACATTCCCGGGAGTTCCAGCGTGATAGCAGACAGACTCAGCAGGTGTATTCTACAACCTCACGAGTGGTCCCTGAATCCTTTGATAGTGACGGAGATTTTCAACTGCTGGGGTCTTCCTTGCTGTGACCTCTTTGTGTCCCCGACCATCTACAAATGCAACAACTATTTTGCCCTGATTCCCCCTCCAGGACAGTCACCCAGGGATGCTCTAGTCCTCGGGTCTACTTTATGCATTTTCACCTCTCCCCCTCATTCCCCAGTTTCTGAAGAAAGCCCGCCGGTTGAAGAGCAAAGTAATCCTCATAGCACCATATTGGCCTAGTCAGATTTGGTTCCTCTTCCTTTGGCCTCACCTGCTAGATCACCCGTGGATTCTCCATCCAACCACAGGGTTGATCTCCCATCTGCAGAATCTGATTCATTCCAATTTGAAAAGCCTGAAGCTCACAGCTTGGCTCCTCCAATTCCTTTGATTGCCAGGCAGAATGATCTTTCTTTGCCAGTATGTGACATTCTTATTGCATCTTAGGTTCATAGGTAGGTACTAGGCTATCTGCCCGAGGGCATTTATAAGCCTATCCAGAGTGTGTCAGCTTTCGCCACCCCATTGATTAATTAACTGAGCCTCTGTCAAGAAGAGCCAATGAAGTGATCCCAGGGGTGTATTTTCTGTTACCCATCCACTCGTCAAGGTTTCTCTTGAAGAGTGTTAGTGAGGGGCTCGGCCTAATGTAGTTAGGAATTTTGTTCCAAAGCATAGGGAGTCTCAGTGACAGGAATCTATCCCTCCAGCATGTTCTATTTGTTGTTGTGGTGAGGTTTAGCTCACTAGAGCGAGTGGCTTGCAGTGACTTGGATTTCTTTAGGTGGAGCATGTCCATCATTTCTGAGTTGGACATGGCTTTGTAAGTCAGGCAGAGATCACCTCTGAGTAAGCGATATGCCACTGAGTACAGCTGGAGTTTTTCCAGTCAGGCTGCATAGGACATATGTTTGAGGCCAGTAATCCTCTTGTTAAGGTACTTTTGTGGTCTTTCCAGCTGTTGGAAGTGTCTTGTGAGGTATGTCCCAAATGGGGCATTGTACTCTATGATGGGTTTGATGAGTGACGAGTAGAGGGGCAGTATTACCTCTTTATTTCTAGATGCGAACCCTTTAGTAATTAGATGGGCTACATAGAAGGATTTCCTAACTACTTTGGCAATATGATTGTCAAAGGAGAGATTACTATCTACCTGGGTCCCCAGATCTCTTATTACCTCTTCTGTATTAAGGGGGCTGCCACCTATGTGGTAATTCATCGGTGTTTTGTTTTTCCCAAATGGGATGACTATGCATTTTTTGGCATTTTAGCTTGAGACCATGACTTTGACACCAGGTGTCTGTCTCAGTAAGGCCCTTTTGGAGAATGTCCGTGTCAGTCGGAGAGTCAGTTATGGCTCCCAGGTTGCAGTCATCGGTGAACTTGGTTAGCCATAGTCCTCCTGTGTTTGCCTGTACTTCTGAGAAGTAAATGCCTAACAGTAGGGGTCCCAGGACCAAGCCTTTTGGGACACCACTTGTGACTGGTTTAGAGCTGGACCTGGAGCCCACTATTCTTACTGTGTGAGTTCTGTCTGTAAGCCAGTTTGCAACCCATCTTGTGATGTTGGGGTTTATGTTCAGGCTGGTGAGTTTTTCTATAATTTCAGAGTGGGGAATGGTGTCAAAAGCCTTGGTGAGGTCAAGGTAGGCTGTGTGAACTACCTTGCCCTCATCTATGGCCTTGGTGACTGTCTTGAAGAAGTCAACTAGGTTTAGTAGGCATGATCTGCCCTTAACAAAGCCGAACTGGGTCAGGTCAAGTGTTTGGAGGTTCCCAATGTCTTTGTTAATGAGTTCCATGATGATGCGCTCCATAGCCTTGCAGACCAGGCTAGTCAGGCTTATGGGGCGATAGTTACCAGAGTCAGTTATGGCCCCTCCTTTGTGGAGCAGAATAACCGTTGCTGTACACCATTCTATGGACACGTAGCCTGTGGAGAGGCTGAGGTTGAACAGTGTGTTTAGGTGGGGGGTTAGTTCATTCTGTAGTTCGTGCATGATGCAGCCTTGGGACACCATCTGGCCCCATTGATGCTGTGCTTTTGGCTTGCATCTGTTTGCTATAGAAAAGTTTTTCACTGTGGTTTCCTTGGTTGGAGGTGGTGATGTGGTGTGGACATCCAGAGTAATTAGTTTATGGTCTGATCTAACCAGTGACTGGTTGACTTCTAGTGTGGAACACCTGTTGCTCATGTTGGTGATGACCAGGTCCAATATGTTTTCACCTCTGGTAGGGGAGTTTACCAGCTGATCCAGGGCATTTGAGTTGATAAATTCCAGGAAGCGTTGGACCTGGTAGTTTGTACTTAAGTAGTTTTCACAGTTAACGGTAGGGTAATTGAAATCGACCAATATCAGGGTGTTCTGTAGGACCTTCATGTTTTCCAGTGTCTCAAGAAAGGCGGAATGGTGGTCCTGGGTCATGGAGGGTGATCTGTAGCAGGCCACAATTTGCATTGCAGATTTGCCTGATGTTAGTTGCACATGGATGATCTCAGAGGTATCATGCTGTGCCACTAAACTGGAGTTGTAGGTATCCTTGATGAATATGGATACACCCCCTCCTTTTGTGTTTCGGTCCATGTTCTGTGGTGAAATGTGTGGTATGAGTTGTAGCCCGGTAGTGCTGGGGTGCTCTGTGGAGCCTTGAACCAGGTTTCAGTTACTGCACAAATGTCGACGTTCTCCATACTGAGGAGTGCTTCGAACGTGTGCATTTTGAGATTTAAACTTCTGGTGTTGAGTAGCATAACCCTCATTTTTTTTATTTGTGCTGTTTACGGAGGTGGGTTTGACTTTTGAGCCTTGCCTAAAATAGGCAGTATGGGGGAGCAAGAGCCTTGGCCAGTATTCGAAAGCCTAGGTGTGACAGGTGCAAGCCATCTCTTGTGAAGCAACGAGGCCTGTCGAGCATGTCGTCCCAGGCTGACAGACACTGGATCCCCTTTGAATGACACCAGAAGCTTAGCCAATTGTTGAAATTGATCATTTTTTCTTTATACTGCAGTATCATTCTTGATGAGGGCCGGATGCTACTCAGGGTCAGGGTCATACCCACCTGGGCTACATGATCAGAGAGCTCTTCCATGTCTCTTTTCATGTAGTCCAGGGAGGTACGTCTCAGGTCATTCACACCAACATGAACAATGACAGAGTCATATTTGTACTTGTTCTGGAGTGACCTGAGTGCATGTGTTACGTGGCTGATTCTGACTCCCGACAGGCAGTAAACAGTAACCTTCTCCTTGTCCGGCCTAGTGAGTGGGACGCCAATGTGCCTGACTATAGAGTCGCCTAGTACTAGTGTGTTAGGTATGTTATTTCGCCTTAAGGACTGTGATTGTGTGGCACACTGATTTTGTGTTTTATGTGTTGTCTGGTTTGTGACAGGAGGTGCAGGTTTTTTGGGTGTCTGCTTTGGAGGTCTGTGATGCTTTTGCAGGTTTTTATTTAGAGCCTCCAGGTATGATTTTGTGTATTTTTGTGTATTTTTTGCCAGTGCTGGTTTAGTATGTCTGTGTGAGTCTGGAGGTGTGGTGCAAGTATTAACCTTCTCCTCATGACTGCCTGTTCCAGTCTTGGGTGGAGAGAGCTTAGCCTCCAGTTTAGCTATATAATTGCCTCTCTCGCATATGATAATGTTTTGTGGTAGGAGGAGAGGGTTGTCTGTGTACATGAGACAGTTGTAACATTGCCTCAGGATACCTAGGTTCATCAGTTGGTCTGGAGAGTATACCTGAAATTGTCCTTTGGTCATGCCTGAATAGTAGGGTGAGCTGCTTAGTCGCTTGGTCGGTGAGGGGTGAATAATGAGCCTTGCCCTGCTGGGCAATCAAGTGTCGGGGTACATTAGTGCTTGCTATTAGGTCTGAGCAAGTGCTGAACTGTAGGATGCTTTTTAAGTGCTTAGGTTGAGAGTTAGACTACTTTCTAGGGAAAAACTGGAGAGGAGACTTGGTGGAGCTGGGATAAATTTAGCCCTAGCTAACCGGCGCTGCCCGGACATGCAAAACCGTGCAAATGCATTTTTTACAGCAGGGAAATGAAAGAGATAGATATTAGCCCAAAATGGCCTATAAACTACTAACTTCTGGAATGGAACCACTCCTCCAGGGACAGATGGTTGCTCAAAGCTCCATCTCTCACAGGTGAACAGAGAAACCTCCCTCTATCCAAGTAAGGTATGGGCAACTCAGAAAATTGTAACACAGCCCTGAATTCAGCACTAGCCTGAAAACTGGACTATAATAGCTTAGAAAGGTGGGAAACAAGGAAAAATGTTTTTTTTTAAAGATAAGGCAGAAACAGTAAAAATACACTTAAAACAGCTTTAAATGACTACAAACAGTAAAACAGTAAAAAATACACTTAAAACAGCTTTAGATGACTACAAGATATCAGAAAAGGCTTTTAAACAAATTACCCAATTAACCAGTAAAAAAAATCTCAAAACTGAGCCTTGTTTCTGTAGTCTTCAGAAAAGTTCTAACTGCACACTCCTGCCACTGGGGTGCAGGGGAACCTTCTCCAAAAAAGAAGGCCTGGATTAGTGCTGAAGTTATGCAAACAAAGCTAGATTCAACAGGCCTGGATCTAGTCTGTGCTACAGCAAACAAGGCGCACCAATTGTAGTAAGAAACAGTTCAAATATGCAGGCACTATAAGCCTTTAACCAGAAATTCCCAGCTCAGAAGGGCAGAGTCCAGCCTCTCCACCCACAAGAGTGCAGACCATGAACCTTCTTAATGTAAAATAACTGGCCTGAAGCCCAAGTGCTTAAACCAGAACTAATACACTTTTAGAATAACAGACACTGAGCCTTCAATCAGCAGTTCCCAACTTAGAAGGATGTAAGCTACCTGTCCTGCCACAACAGTGCAGACCACAAACCTTCTTAATGTAAAACAACTGGTCTGAAGCCCAAGTGCTTAACCCAAAAGGCTTAGAATGATAGTTACACCAAGAGGTAATAAATACAATTGAGTACTTTTAAGATGATGCAAAAGCAAAATAAAGTAGGAAGAAACACAAATACATAAGTCTTCCACCAGAATTACATATTTCAGCAAGTGGAAAAGATTTACTATTTGGCTGAAAGAAAAACAGATGGATCCTTTTTCAGCACCAATGTCGATAGTACTGGAATATCTGTCTACCTTATTTCAATCCAGTCTCTCTGTCTCTACCATTAGAGTTCATTTGGCCTCAATATCTAATTTTCATGATGATGTCCAAGACTCTTCTCTTATGTCACACAAATTATGCAAGACTTTCATAAAAGGCGTGAATCATCTAAAACCCCCTTTTAGAGAACCTACTCAACCATGGGACCTGTCATTAGTCCTGTAAGCTTTGACAATGCCACATTTCAACCCAGGTTCTTCTTGCGACCTCAAATATTTGTCATGGAAAACCTTGTTTTTGGTCACCATTACTTCTGCCAGACGTATCTCTGAACTTCAAGCCTTATGCATCAAGAGACCATATTTGATTTTTCATAGAGATAGAGTGTCATTGAGAACTAATCCTTCCTTTCTGCCAAAAGTGATCTCTGAAATGTCCATTAATCAAACCATTGAACTGCCAGTTTTCTTTCCCACTCATTCAAACAGAGGAGAGTATTGTCTACATATCCTAGATATTCACAGGCAAATTTGCTTCTACTTGAACAGGACTAAGGCTTCTCGTAACTCAGACCAGTTATTTTAGGCCTATTCTGGACCTAGATTAGGATGTGCTGTTGCTAAGGTCACATTGGCTAAATGGTTAAAAGACTGCGTAACCTTCATTTATAGAAAACTTAATATCCCATTAACTACTACCATAAAGGCTCACTCTACAAGGTCGGTGGCAACTTCTGCTGCCTTCCATGCCAGAGCCTCTTTACATGACATTTGTGCAGCTGCAACTTGGGCTAGTCCTCATTCCTTCATCAATCATTACAAGTTGGATTCATCTTTTGGCTCTATGGTGCTCAGAAATGTCCTTCCATAAGAGCCTCCCAGGAATAAAGGTAGCTGGGGACTCTGTCCCACATGTAAGGAATGAACGAGGATTAACAATATCAGATAAAGAAGTTATGTCTTACCATAACATTCCATCTGTATTGTTGATCCTCATTCAGTCGTTACGACCCTCCCTCCTTCCCCCCTCCTGTGGCTTTTAGTGGATCTCACCATCCGGTTCTGTTAGGTCATTTGACCAGAGGTAGCCTTTACCTTCTTTTGACTTGCAAACTCAATCTGAGGTAACAGGGAGAGGGGAATTCTTGGTAAGAATTTAGCTCGAGAGTTTGTAGCTGGCGCGAGCTTGGAAGATGGCCAGCTCGGTTCCGAGGTCAGAAACGACTACTCACACGTAATGACTGAACGAGGATCAACAATACAGATGGAACGATATGGTAAGACATAACTTCTTTTTCTCATTGCTCTGACGTCTGAAGAAGAGTATCTGAGTTGAAGGCCTTCATGGTAGGAAATCAGTATCTGGTATTCCATAGAGATAGGGTCGCTCTGTGTACAAACCCCTTATTCATGATCAAGGTTGTTTCATAATTCACATTGAATAAGGTTGTCAGTTTCCCTGTTTTCTATCCAGATCCTAATATCAAGGGAGATGCAATTCCTCATACTCAGGATGAACAAAGGCAAGTCAGGTACTATCTTGACAGAACTAAGTTCTTCAGAAAAGCTTGCCAGTTATTTATTTTCCGTACTTGGACTAGGAAAGTTCAACCCATGTTTCTAGGCAGTTGTCCTCTGCTATCATGTTTTATTACACTCACCATGACAAAACTATTCCAGGCCGTGTTAAGGTACAGTCCAGTAAAGCCTTAGCTTCTACAGTGGCATACAGGAAAGTGGTGGGCTCTAGAAGCAGCAACTTGGTCATCTATTCATACATTTACAAATATCTTAAACTGGATTCCTTTTCTAGATCCAGAGCAGGATTTGTTAAGACTATTCTTCAAGGGCTCCTGGACCTTTATCCTTCCTCCTCCCATGGTGGATAAGCAGTGGATTTCTACCCATCGGCTACTGCAACAGTAAGAATGATTTATATAGTAAGTTGTGCAAGTTGCTTTTACCCATAACAGTAGATGTTTGAATTCTTCAATACTGCTGCAGTAGCTGTACCCGTCCACCACCCCCTTTGTTGTATATAGTTCTAGTGTGAGATATAATACATGGATTTTTTTGTTTATACCTTTGTTAAGTTCAGGATGAATTACCCTTTTTTGGTTAAGAGTAAGAAAGTTCTGAAGATTTTTGGTCACTCTGGTCTCTCATATAGTTCCCCTCAAATGGGATTAGCCTATAGACAGCTAGAGTGACAGTGTGGGAGCGGGTGGAAGCTTTTGGAAGCTTGCCGGTTGTTGTACCCTTGGCAGGATACACCCTATAAGCTACTGCAGCAGTGAAGAATTAAAACATCTAGTGTTATGAGTATGTGACTTACAGAAGTGTACTTTCTTGAATAGGAATGGTTGGGCCCTTGTATGTGAAAACCTGGTCTGACATTTCTCTCTCACCCCCCTTATTCACAAACTAATTATAAGCTCCCACCTGTTCTGGGCTTCTTTATCATGTGGCACAATCAGTTGCTAGTTCTAGAAGAAGCTGGCATTCAGTGTTTGGAAAAAAGTCTGTAGTATGATAACAAGCACTGGTCCGGGACTGCACTGACACAAATCCTAAGATTCATAGACATGGCTTTCACTGTTATTTGGGCAATGCCAGTGAGCCTAGTAATGCAACTGCTTCTTCTTCTTTCAGCTTTCCCGGTTAGGGGTCGCCACAGCAATATGTAGAAATTCAGAGATGTGATAAAGCTGTTCTAAGCACATCTCTTTAGTGCCTGACTGTCATGTCTTTGAATCAAACAACAGCACAGTTAGAACTAACGCTGTTACTGTTTCTTCTATCACTCCATGTAGTGTATTACAAACACCTAAAGAAATGCACTCGCGTGCGAGAGTGTGCACAAAAACACAAAAGGAATTGTATAAACACACACACATACACATAGTGATACTCCATCACAGTCACGTACACAATCATACATACTCACAGACATCCAGCCAGCTTCAGTCATGTACCTGTATACACATACACATAAACACAGATAAGCACACACACACACACACAGATTCATGTGCATACTGACACTCAGTCACAGTCACCTGCACAGACAGTCATACATATTCTTAGATATCTGGACAGCTTCAGTCATGCTCCTATACAGACATATTTCTGCCTTTCCTGATCATAACTTCAAATTTATAGGGCTTGACCAAATTAAACCAGATAGTAGAAGGGGACCTTATAATCTACTACTGGAGGAGCACGAATTATCATGGCAATTCAGAACGAATGCCTTTATGGAACCTGGACTGAATGAGCATTGCAATATTCAATGTCTCTTGAAGCTAAAAAGCTTGAATAGATAACATCTTTTTCGGTCCAAGACCATCATTTAATTATTTTCATTCTGGGCATTTTCTAGGTACACTTAGGTAATGTACCATTTAAAGATTGCTAGAATAATTTTGAATGGGTGATTAACATTAAAACAATTATGGAAGTTATAATTTTAATTACAAATCCATAAAATAAAATAATTCAAGTTCAGTATATAACCAATAAAATATTCAGGGAGCATTCCCCTTTAAGGATCCTGTAAGAGGAAAAAGATTTTTTGAGAGGTGAAAGATACTCT